>NW_026926643.1:0-27928 GCF_032062105.1 Saccostrea cuccullata | reverse complement strand
TCTTCAGCAATTGGAGGTATTAAGATAAATATTCCAAATTTGATATAAAGAGCACAATAACTGTAGCAAGATACTGTCGTAGAAAAAAAATGCTTTATCTGTAAATGTAGATATTTTTTTTTCTTTTAAAAAGATTTGTATTTCATTGAAGCTAAAGAAATAAAAGGAATAACTTGTATATTTTAAGTGAAAATATCGATGATTGTGCATTAAAGTGGAAAGGTTTTCATGAAAACTGGTTGTTGCTACGATGGTATGTATTTTGTTTATCGCTTAACCATTCCGAGTTTTAAAGAATATAACATCGGCTATTTATAACCTTTTAAAAATTCGAAATTATCTTTTAATTACCTGCAACATCAATAAAGTCAATTAAGTACAATTAGGGATATGATGATAGCATGTTACACAATTTCGATTATAAATATTAAGTAATAGTTAGATCATATTAAGTAAAATTTTAGTGGTTAAGAAAGGGCGGAGGGAGCGAAGCGAACTTACTTAGAACCTAACCTGATTGGCTAATACGTCAGCGCGCGGAGTTACTGCATAGACATAAAATTTTAACAATTAAGTGATGTACTTAATAGAAAATTTAGCAGCTGCTGATTGGAGGAAAAAGTGGGTTAGGTTCTAATGATCGTTCTCTTCATTGTAATTAAGGGCTTAACAATATGTCTCTCCACGGATAAATCTAAACCCAATATCGGTAACATATGACACAATACACATGATTGTGTGCTGCAGCACGGGTCTTCGTCGATAGTTTTTTTTTATCAGCAATGTTACAAAAGCCTTTATTTATCTTTATGTTCTTCTGGAATAGGAAATCTTTAGGAAGTAATTATAATTTAATTATAAATGATAAGTTAACTTTAAAATAATGTTTGTCATTTTCGACATAGGCTGAAAAATTAATCAGTGTTATTATTCAGAAACAAAGAGTCAATATCAATTTCTAATTTTTCAAAATCAATTTATATGCATAAAATATAATTGGTTTTACAATAGATTTAAAAAGTATTGCGCCGGGCCATTTTTTGCCAGTAAGTCGGTAGAGGTTAACCAATTTTTTTAGTTAGAAAAAAATGACACTTAAACCATATGAGAATATTTAAAAAAAAAACACAGTTACAGCATTGCTCAAAAATGGATACAATCTAATCAACCATACTGTGTACAAGTTAATGAACATTAATAATCAGAAGCAGGGTATACAAGGACCACTAAAGCACTAGAGGTGGGATCATGTACCATGGAGGAGTAAGCATCCCCTTCTTACTAGTGAAACACGTCATGTGCTCCTTGTCATGATCGAAAAATAACGGAAATTCGTTGACAATTCAGTGTATAAAATGGCTTTAAGAATTAGTATGAAAAAAGTCAGTCAGCATTTGATTCAATGATAAATTGTATTTGTTGACAGTGTCTTTGTATTGACCATACAAATTGCTAAATGAGATTTTAAACGAGACAGATGATACTCTTCGTCAAACTGTTGGTAAGGGTTTGCATCTAATCAAACAGTAAATAAATTGTTATTTTTTCCAGTTGTATTTTGTTTTATCACACTCATATGAGACTACAGGAAACTTCATCATGCCATCAGACAAGATATAACGATTCATGATAAAATGTAAGATATAAATAAACAAGTCAAATTTTTAAAAGGTGTTTTATACGTCAACCAAATGAATGGGAGAGAGCTGAAATAGGCTTATTGCACTTCCGAATCCCAATGAATTTTTGTGAATTAAATTATATGTTTTACTTTTAAAAAATGACTTGCGAAACTTTAATGTTCATTTTCTAAATAATAAGAAAAACAAAGACTGTTTGATAAAAGTTCGATCTGAAATGATTCTTAGAACCATATAACTTTGTAAAACGGAGAAAATTCGGACCGTTAGAAACCAGAGGAGACCAAGGGTCGGGATCAGACAAGTCTACAAGTAGTAATCATCCCCTCGTCCCATAACGCCCCTATAGCCTTAAGTATTTTTATCAGGTGTACACGAAATAAAAATAGGTGAACTGTTTTGAAACTCTGTACCCACAATATCACCCAATGATATATAGGACAAATTTGCTATCAAGGTCATTGTATCGAGCAAACATCTAATGTATTGTTGACAATAGACGATGTAATTAAAATCCCAGTTACATAATTTTATCTGTTATATATATTTAATAGCCTCTATTGATTGTACTCTGAGCGTGCTCTGAAAAATCAACTAGTTTAGAGACAAAAACATCATATGCATGTTATACCGGAATATTTCTAAATAGATAAGGAAAACCGATTTCATTTTGTTTGTCATGCGATTTATATAGTTGTTTAATGTCCAAATATGATGCAAAATTTACAGACTCTGTTATGCCTTCACTTTGAGGTCACGCAGCCGTATTGACGGAAGTAACGTTTATTTATGAACACAGTAAACTTCCATTTAAAATAAGCTGATAAAAGACTACTTCACTTAAATATCTCTTACACTGTGGTTCACATTTGTCAGTTCAATACTTCAAATATAAAATATGTGGAGAAAGGCAGGTGGCGCTATTTATTCATGTATTTCACTGTACCGTTAGTCTAAAAATTTTTGCTGTAGACAATTTTTTTCGGAAATTTCGGAGTTTATTGTATTCACAAACAAAGCAGTGGTCATTTGCAAAATTTTGAAACGTAAAAATTAGCATTTTGATCCGAATTCTCAAAATAAAATCGACGTAAAAATATCCAGCTTTACGGTGTTAATCGCCTTTTCAGTTTTATATCCTTTCCTTTATAAAAAATTCATTGTCTGTCTAAAGTGATACAAACCACTAAAAAACAGTAATACAGCGTTAGAATTCAGGCTTTAGTGACTGTTTATTGTGTCTGATGGATTCACAGCAGGTAACTTTTATAAAACATAACATTAAATGTGAATACACTGTAATTAATTTGAGTTCCTGATTAAAAATTTTATGGATGTTAATCAATTTTACTGACAATCTTTGTAAATTAAAAATGGTCTTCTTTTTCAATTCTAGAAACACGACCTTGTATGAAGCTTTTTTTCTCTACAGTAAAATGATGATTTTAAAAGACTTTGACTGCGTATATTAGTATTCTTTTGGACAATTTGAAATCACGAGACTTTACAAAAATCAACAGCTTAAAAACTTACGACTTTTCAACTTTATACACAACAATTCCACACGACAAATTAAAATCCAGACTTTTTGATATCATTGACAGCTGCTTCTTCAATAAAAATGGAACTCGAAAATTTACTTACCTCGTCATAAGTCATTTGCAAAATTATTTTGTTAAACCAGATTCTGTTGCACACCTAAGTTCTCTGAAGTTGACATCTAGAAGATGCTTGAGTTTTTTATTGACAATATCTATGTGGGTTTTGGAGACCAGGTAATCGAACAATCTATTGGAATTCCCAAGGGTACAAATTATGCTCCGTTATTAGCAGACTAATTTTTATATTTATATGAAGCAGAAGATAATTTCCATTCCTACGTCGATACGATATATCCTGGTGAGCTTGAGATAAAAGGTACCACAGAGTCCGACACTTCTGCTTCATGCTTGGATTTTCTACTTGAAAAAGACGCTAATGGTAATCTTACAACCAATCTATATTATAAACGTGACGACTTAAACTTTTCTATCGTCAACTTTCCTTAATTATGCAGCAATATAACTTCATCACCTGCATATGGAGTATATATATCTCAATTGATTCGATACGCAAGAGCATGCTCTACGTATGAACAATTTCTAAAACGAGGTAAATTAATGACAAGCAAATTGATGAAATTAGAATATCAGCAGTCTCGTTTTAAGTCATCATTTCGTAAGTTCTATGGTCGATACAATGACCAATACAATTTATCCTTGAGTCAAATGCTGACTGAAGTTTTTCATACCAATTGTTAGTCCATTATGGATACACTGAATTGACTACGGATTTTCCCTTTATTACCTGATCATGACAAAGAGCACACGGCTCGTGTGACCGGTCGGCAGGTGATGCTCACTCCTGCATGGCACCTAATCCCACCTCTGATGTTTCGGGGGTCCTTGTTTGCTCTGCTCTTATTTCGTATTGTTTTATGGACTTTGATATTGAATACTGTTCGTTATATTATCTCCATATCCTTCCGTTAATTACGGATTTGTATCTAAGACAAATTAAGTCCCGTAATTGCCTCATTAAAACTGACCGGGGGTCCTGACTTGAACAAACTTGAATCTACAGTACCTTAACTTTTCAAACAAAATTTTCATCTGTGTGTTAAAGTATAGACAGAAAGAAGACGGACATACGTGTTTAATTAATATTTGAGTTACCTGGAAGCCAGTATCGGTGGGATCAGGTGCCATGGAGGAGTGAACATCCCCTGCCGACAGGTCACACCCTCCTCGGGTGTACCCCTTATCATGATCGGGAAATAACGGGAAAATCTGTCGACAATTCGATCACTAAATAATGGCCGAACAAGTAGTATAAAATTAATTCAATCGGCATTTGACTTAATGATAGATTGTATTTGCTGACAAGGTAATTGAATCGACTATAGAACTTACCAAATGATGACTTAAAACGAGAATGCTGATATTCATGTTTCATTAACTTGTTTGTCAATTACTTACCTTGTTTTAGAAATTGTTCGATAAATACGTAGAGCATGCTCTGGCGAATTGAATCAACTGAGATATATATATATATACTCCTTATGCAGCCAGCTTAGTTGTTAGATAACCATTAAAGTCTTTTTCTAGTAAAATATCAAATATCTTAGAATTTGAAGCATGTCATCTGCAGTTTTATAAATTTTGCCTTCGCCGTTTTATGCTTTACTACTTGAAACGCGTTAATGAAAACTTTTTAGAAAGTCCAGCAATGTATCTACTCTAGTATCCTGAAAAAAATCATGAAAGGTATCGTGAGTGCCTATTATAGGACAAAAATTGGCAGCTCTCCATCGCAGATACTTTAATCAGTACGTACTACGGTAGCGACTCCGCAAGATCCACGTGTATTTAGGATTTATTCAACAATACCACATTAATCGGGGCTTTAATTTGATAGACGTATCATTCACATTTTCTTATTTCTGCTTTACTATTGTAATAAGCATAGATCTAAATCGAAGAGATCATAAAATCAGCATAGCCAATTTCTGACGTATAGTAAAATATTTTGAAAAGTGATAATCGGAACAATGGGATATCCATCAAAGTATACTAGTCAACAAGCATATAACTAATTTGTGAAGTTCGTTTTACAAACTCATAATTAAATTTTCCAAAATACAAACCAACAAAAAGGCGGATCAAAGTTTCCATTATTTATAGCTGTATATATCTTCTGCCTATTTCTTGATGGCAGAATCCATCTGCAGTGAACATAAAAAAACGTTATCAATATAATTCATGATCATTATTTGATTGAAAATATAGCTTTTTCCTTCGGTATTGAACTTTTGAACTGACTTCGATGTTAATAAATTGCACCTCAAGGGAAATAGTATAGCATATTTAGTAATTTATTATAACCCTTCGAGATATGCAGATTTTTTACAACCTTGAACCCATTCCGTAGCGTGGAGACTGAATCAAATGAGGTCCCATGTTAAAGTAGATATTGTCACGAAAAATTTCACATTGCCACAGGGCCGCAAGTAGGCAAATTTTTTAATGTCTAAATTTACAGTTTCCACTGACATGAAAGTGTTGGCAACTCAATATGAGTAATAATTAAGAAACATTTCGATACTTATTTTTTTTATTATCAAAGTCCAGCAAATAAGTGTAAAATGGATATGTGAAATAATAATTTATGGTGTGTAATATTCTATGTGAAAAGGATAGTTAGTTGAGGAATCACTGTCTAATTATTAAATAGTATGCCAGGGCATCCACGATAATGAGAAACATGGGATAATTTGCATAACGGGCAAATTATCAAGAAATCATCTCCGCTAACTTTAAATTGCAAAAGAGTTATCACAGAGAAAAAAAATTAGAGATGGATATACATGTAGATACAAATATTGCCTGTTATGATCCTAACCGATTGGCAGGGGACGATAACTCGTCCAGGCACCTGATCAACCTATTGTTTTTTTCGGCGGGGGTGGGGGGGGGTGTTGGGAGGTTAAAATGTATTCTTGTTTGCTCTGTTCCTTATTGGTGTTGTTTAAACGAAGTTTACGCTTTAATATTGTTCGTTATATCAATATTTCATTAAAAAAAGAAATATCGTTCATAATGATTTTAAACAATACAGAAAAAACCCAAAATATGTTGAGTTGTGAAGATCTGTGTTTTCAACAGATGTTCAATACAAGGATGTATGGGATCACACGCGTTTTATTTATAATAGTCTAATTTACAATCCACGCCCTAATCCAAGTAGATCCACCTCCTAAATATAATATTTATTTAGTCAGTAATGTTTCATTGTTTGTCATTACAAGTATGACCTTGTACTACAGCAAACTGTTATGTACAGTCATTATCGGACATTATAATACAAGGTTTTATCTCCGGTATTGTGATGTAGTCGACTCTTGTACTTCAAGAGAATTAATCATATATAAACAAAACATTTTTCTTTTTGATCAGTCGTTTATGCAATTAATAAGCAGGCGATAGGGTGATAAAAGTGCCCGGAAGAATCAATATACATGTATATATATCTCCTGTTCAAGTACAAATATTTAAATATTGTCCTCTGACGTCACACTTCTGTATATATTGTATATTATTTAACGCTCCGAGTTGGCAAGCCGGCTTAGTCGAGGGGATACTTCGTTTCAAAGGTTGAAAATTGAGTTTTGGGTACTTAATTAAGTGGGTTCGAATCCCACAGCATCCTCTGATGCGATCCGGTTTTTTTTTTATTTTCAAAAATAAAACTTACAGTATGTAAAATTGATTTCTGCTTAGTTGATGTAAATAAACTACATTGATATTTTTTTATATTTGTTAATATACATTGTACATGTAAGCAAGAGTGAATATGAAATTGGTCTGATAAGTTTATATAATTAAATAATTAATTATGTAGTATAAATTTTAAACTACATAATAAAATTACATTTTGTAAATATAAGCATGAGTGAATTTTTAAATAAGGAATATGACTCATTATCACAATATCCTGTCATAAGAACTTAAGGTTTTGACTTACCATGAATCTGAAACATAATGTCCTGAGTTAATATGTATGTGAATCTTTACATCGACCTTTTGATTTGAAAAACATGTAATTACCTAAATAAAGTACATGCATGGTTATTTTAGTACAGCTTGAAAAGACTATATTTTGGAGAGCAAAGTAGTTCAAAATCACTCAATTACATGTATTATACCATTTTGTCAAATCAATATACATACATTTAAAGATATGGCATTAGCAATAAAGAATGCATCCAAGAACCTTTTAAACTATATATAAATAATTTGTTCAAAAATAATTTAATGTACTTCATATTTATAAATCAAGAAGTATTTTAGATATGTATCTTAGCATTTGTGTGAATTAATCTGAATAAATTTTGATTATGAAACATCTGAAAACATAAGAATATTTTATGGTACTGGCTTATAAAAACAACGCAATGTCCACTTTCACGTTTCCTAACAATTGTTTGTTTGTTGTTTGCAAATAAAAGAATTCTCTGAATTACTCTGTTTACTCAGTACTTAATAAATACCATGGGCTTAAATTACATGAAATATAAATTGAGATAACGTACATGCTCAAGCTTAAAATACAAATCAGATACACAGCAAACACGGGCCTTTTAAAAATCAAAAAAGGGATCAAGTGTCATGGAGGAATAAGCATCCTCTGCCAATCTGTCAAATCCGCCGTCCAATTAAACAATACAAATCTGGAGAAAAGAAAGCACAGACCTCTAAATCATCAAAAGTGGGATCATGTGCCATGAAGGAGTAAGATTCCCTTACCCGGCTAGTCACATCCGCTTTGTGCTCCTTGTTATGATCGAGCAAAATTGAATATCCGTACACAATACTGTGTGGGTAACGGCTTCATAATCAATATAATACGTCAATCAATTTTCAATTTAATTATTCTTCTCGCTTGAAAAGTAATAGTAATCGGCCAGTCCGTCCGTCCCTCTAGTTGTACGTCAGTGTATCCGTCCGGTCGTCTTGTCTGTTACGCTTTGGGGTACCAATCTCTTATTTGCAACTCATCTTATACCACTGAGTGAAGTTAAATGAAACTTTCACAGAATCTTTATTACATACATGTATCAAATTGCCATTGTGCACCTCCTATTTTACTTTTTGATCCGAGACATATAATTTCGGTTTCCCGGCCACAGCAAAACATGGACTTTGCCATTAAAACCATATGGGAGGCGGGGGTATCATTTAGTGAGCTTATTGCTCCAAGTAGCTCTTGATCTTTTTTATGCTCCAGGATCGATAGATCCGGAGGGTATATTGCTTTTTCATGTCTGTCTGTCTGTCTGTCTGTTTGTCTTCAAACATTTACCTTTGCCATAACTTTTGATAATGACCTTGTGACCTTGACTGTGACCTATATGCTAACAAGAGGCCCACGGGCCTTATAGGTCACCTGAGTATCATGTAACAACATTCCAGCAATTGTATTTAGTTCATGTTTTAATCCAAAAGCCATGAAATTCACTAATTTTGAAAGAGGCACCATTGCTAATCAAAGAGGAGATTTCACACCATTAATTTACTTTTAGTCAAAGTACCCCCTGGTACCCCTGATCCAGCGGCCCTAAAATTATCTATTTTGAAAGAGGCCCCTTTCGTCATCATAAGGCCAGCATTTTTTTTTTATTTTTAGGTTTAGTTATGAATATGAGACTGAAAAAGTCCCGAAGGAGAAGGAAATAAATTTTTTTTTTGATAAATCAATTATCAACATTTGTACATTCTTTTTTTATGCTATCCTAATAGGCTCCTTACCACTGGACACAGAATGTTTACAAATAGGAAAGTAGAACATTTTATTGCTTATTTCATCATCTGCCAGTTTGGGCCAGTTAAATACCTCTAGTTTTGTTTTATTTTTTGTTGTAATTTATTTTCCAGGCTGTATTTCAGGGTATTTTTATGAAGACTATAATTGTGACTCTTTATACATGTAACTTTTTTTCAGCATGCGTTTTTCTTTAAAGTTGACGAAAAAGCAATAAAAGGTATCACGGTTTGTAAGGTAAACATTAACGTCCTTTTAGGAAAAAATTCAATTGTGTAATAAATGTGTCAGATTCTGTACCTGTTATTCTTTTCAATTGTTTATTAGTCTTTTATACATCATCTTCGTATGCAGAATCTAAAGAATAAATTTAGCTTCATATGAATACAAAATAGGATAATTAGTCAAAGTATCAATCAAAGCATCATAATGTGTCAAAACAAAATAAAGGTTTCTGAACAATAATCAGGGCTCAATAAGTTAGTGAACTGTCATCTAGATTTACTTAAACAGTAATCAATTTTCTTCATTTGCCGAGGGCTGATGAGCTATTTAGAGAACCGTTCAAATAGACCATTATCAATTCTCTGTAAATATTTAATAATTATGAAATGAACTCTTAAATCAATGATATCCTGTTAACATAGTTTGCTTGGATAAGATTATGTAAAAAATATGCTCTACTATTAAAAAAAAGACCTTTAAACAATACAAAATAGGAGCAGAACAAACACGGACCTCCGAAACATCAGAGGTGGGATCAGGTGCCGTAAGCTCCTTGTCATGATCGAGAAATAACGGACGGAAGAAACATCCTTGTTTACTTATGTAATGAAATATTGTAAATGTATTTTATTTAGCGTGAACAATGTTTGGCGGAAATTGATTTTTGTATAAGTTAGCGTTGATTTAATTTAGCGTTTTCCTTAATGTTCTTATTTATGTATACAAGTACAAGACTTTTACCGTTGTACTTGAATTAGTGGAAGTTTATTTCCACCAAAAGCGCTAAAAAGACACAATTCCTGTCCCAATAACATGCTCTGAGTAAGATCAACCCTGAAACCAAGATTCAGACAAACTCCAGTACTTGGTTACACAGTAATTTTACAATCTTGTTTAAAGATATACGATTGTGGATAATAAATCGAAAATAATCTCAAAAAGATATATCATTCACTTAAAATGAAATATAACGCAACCTTCAGCAATTTGAAGTATTAAAATAAATGTTCCTTATTTGAAATACAAATCATGAGAACTGTAGCAAGAAACTGTCGCAGAAAAAATATACTGCGTATGTAGATGATGTCATTTATCTAAATACAATTATTTTCTTTTTAAAAGCTATGCTTTTCATTAAAGCTAAAGGAACAAAAGGAATACTAGAAACTTGTACATTTTAAGTTTTATTATAAATGATATTGATAACTGTGCATTAAAGTGGAAATGTTTTTGTGAAAACTGGTTGTTGTCACGATGGTATGTATTTATTTATCGCAAAACCATTTTGTGTTTTTAATAAATTATTATCTTTTTAATTACCTGCAACATCAATAAACTCAATAAAGTACAATTAGGGATATGGGGATAGCATGTTGCACAATTTCGATTTTAAATATTAATGATCGCTCTTTGCATTGTAATTAAGGGCTTAACAATATGTCTCTCCACGGATAAATCTAAACTCAATAGCGGAAACATATGTTCATTTTTAGAAACACAATAAACATGTATGTTGCAGCAATACGATGTTATCAATAGTTTCCACAATGTTACAAAGGCCTTATATAAATATACATTCTGTTGAGATAGGAAATCTTTAGGAAGTAATAATAACGTAATTAAAAAATGATAAGGTGACTTTAAAATAATGTTTGGCATTTTTGACATAGGAAATTTTTGAAAAATTAATCAGATTTATTTTTTTTTTAGAAACAAAGAGTCAATATCAATTTCTAATTTTTCAAAAATCAATTTTTATGCATAAAATATAATTGGTTTTACAATAGATTAAAAAAGTACTGAGCCGGTTTTTTGCCAGTAGGTCGGGAGAGGGCAACCAATTTTTTTATATAAAGACGGTCTACGATCCATTTTTAGTTAGAGAAAAAAATTACACTTAAACCATATGAGAATATTTCATAAATCACAGTTACAGCACTGCTTAAACATGGATACAATCTATTCAACCATACTGTCTATACGTTAATGAGCATTAAAAATGTGAAGCAGAGCAAACAAGGACCTCTAAAACACTAGGGTTGAGATCAAGTACCATGGAGGAGTTAGCATCCCCTGCCGACTGTTCACACACCCCGTGTACTCCTTGCCATGATCGAAAAATAACGTAAATTTGTTGACAATACAGTGTGTATGTAATGGCTTAACAATTAGTATGAAAAACGTCAGTCAGCATTTGACTCATTGATAAATTGTATTTGCTGACAGGGTCTTCGTATTGACCGTATTGACCATAGAACTTGAAAAATTAGATTTTAAACGAGACAGTTGATTTTCTTGTTTTATCAACGTGTGTTCGGGTTAACATCTTATCAGACAGTTAATATACTGTTGATTTTTCCTAGTTGTACTTTGTCCTATCACACGCACACGAAACTTCATCATGTCATCATATACAAGATATAACGATTCATGATAAAATATTAGATATAAATAAATAAGTCAAAAGTTTTCAAAACGTGTTTTATTCTTCAACTTAATGAAGGTACGCATGCATTATTTTCAAATTGACTAAGGGAGAAAGCTAAGCTAGGCATTCAATGCTTCTCAATCCGAATGATTTTTTGTGAATTAAAGTCTGTTTTACTATTAAAAAATGGAATTTACTAAACTTTTAATGTTCATTTTTTAAAAAGAGTAAGAAAAACAAAGACTGTTTGAAAAAAGTTCGATCTGAAATAATTCTTAAAACCATCTTTCGGACTGCCAGAAACCAGAGAAAACCCAGGGTCGGGATCAGATGTCAACAAGTAGTAAACATCCTCTCTTTCCATCACGCCCCTAAACATGTATCTTTAAGTATTTATCAAGTATATTAAACAAAATCAAAACAGAGAAATTGTTTTGAAACGTTCACCCACAATATTTTTCAGTTATAGGACACATTTGCTATCAAGGTCATTTATCGACCAAACAACTACATTAAACACTAAACGACAATAAACGATGTAATTAAAATCCCAGTTACATAATTTTATCTGTTATATATATTTAATAGCCTGTATTGATTTTACTCAGAACATGCTCTGGAGAATCAACTAGTTTAGAGACAAAAACACCATATATAGGTTATAACGGAATAACTCTAATATGTTGACGGTGTGACCGTTAGGGCGAGCGCAGAAACTTAACCAGTTTTCATTTAGATCGGGCTCGCCACACGGCACGTGACATTCGGCGCGTCGAAGACTCTGACGTCATATGACGTCGTATGCATGTTGGATTATCAAACCGAAGCCTGAACAGGGCATTTTGAATGAAGAACCGTTTTATTATGTTCCCCAAACGAAGTTGGGGAACATATTGTTTTTACTCTGTTTCTTATTATTATTATTCTTATTATTATTATTATTATTTTTCTTCCTGGGAAAATCTTTTCCGCGAGTGATCTTGTAAACTACACATCCGACTTAGGTGAAACCTTTTTAGGGTAGGTAGGCATGTTATGTAGATTTGCGGAATCAAGGTCATTTTGCGCGCACGTGCTTGCAAGAGCGCGCACGTGCAAAACTTAAAATGACCAATATATAATGGATATAACCGCAACTTTTCTATTTTGTGACGAAATATTTTGAAACTTATAATGTAAGGATATATTAGTAGTATGCACAAGATGACATGGTCAAAATAGCAAGATCGCATGCGCATGCACGTGCGCTTCGCTTTGATTGGCTGAAACTAAAGTCTCAATATCTTTTTTGTTTTTTGATAAAATCATTTGAAATTTCGAACATAGTCATACATTAGGGAGATCTACAGCCTGTAATATAAGATTTATCATGAAAGCATGTGCATGCACATGTGCTTGCAAGAGCTCGCACGTGCAACACGATAAATGTCCAATATAATTGATACAGACATAACTATTTAAATTATTGATGAAATGCTTTGAAATTCATATTATAAGTATATATTAGAAGGATTAGACAAAATGACATGGTCAAAAAAGTAAGATCTCACGCGCATGCACGTGCGCTTCGCTCTGATTGGCTGAAACTAAAGTCTCAATATCTTTTTTGTTTCCTGTCATAATCCTTTGAAATTTTGAACATAGACCTACATTATGAAGATCTACGGCGTGATATATAAAAATTTTCATGAAAGCATGCGCATGCCCGCGTGCTGCAATCTGATTGGCTGAAACTTTAAATGGCTATATCTCCTTTGTTTTTTGACGAAATGCTTTGAAATTTAAAACATTGTCATGCATTAGGATATACTACAATATGATGTAGAAAAAAATCATGAAATCACGCGCATGCACGTGTGCTGCAATCTGATTGGCCTAAACTTGAAATGGCTATAACTCCCTTGTTTGTCAACAAAACACGATGGGATTTAGAAAATAGATAGATATAAGGGACTCCTACAAGAAGGTATGGTCATCATGCACGTGTACGCACGTACGTGCATATGGAACGAGTGAAATGAAAAATACGTTTGAAAGAGTGATTTTTCATACTTTTGGACTGAATGCTTTAATATATTGTATATTAAGATATGTAGATAGCGTAGACAAGATGATATGATCATAACGCACATGCATTCACATGTGCACGGGTGCAATGCTAAAATTTGAATATAATCGGTATTCTTCTGAGAAAACGTTGTTAAAGTAAAAAATGCACAGAGTTTGTCTTATTTAATGAAGCTTACAGGGAATATGGCACCAAAGAGGAGTTGGGGAGCGTTTGGGGAACATATGTAACGGTTCCCGTTACAATTAGCACTAGTTATTATTATTATTATTATGTTCCCCAAACGAAGTTGGGGAACATATTGTTTTTACTCTGTTTCTTATTATTATTATTATTATTATGTTCCCCAAACGAAGTTGGGGAACATATTGTTTTTACTCTGTTTCTTATTATTATTATTATTATTATTATTATTATTTTTCTTCTTCCTGGGAAAATTTTGTCCACGAGTGATCTTGTAAACTACACATCCGACTTAGATGAAACCTTTTTAGGGTTAGTAGGCATGTTATGTAGAGTTGCCAAACAAAGGTCATTTTGCGCGCACGTGCTTGCAAGAGCGCGCACGTGCATTAGGTGAAATTACCAATATAATGGATATTGCCGTAACTTTTCTATTTTTTGATGAAATTTTTTGAAACTCATAATGTAAGGATACATTAGTAGTATAGACAAGATAGCATGGTCAAAATAGCAAGATTTCACGCGCATGCACGTGCGCTTTGCTCTGATTGGCTGAAACTAAAGTATCAATAACTTTCTTGTTTCTTGTCATAATCCTTTGAAATTTTGAACATAGTCCTACATTATAACGATCTACCGCATGATATATAAGAATTTTAATGAAAGCATGCGCATGTGCGTGTGCTGCAAGCTGATTGGCTGAAACTTTAAATGGCTATATCTCCTTTGTTTTTTGACGAAATTCTTTGAAATTTAAACTTAAGTCATGCATTGGGATATCCTACAAAATGATATAGAAAAAAAATCATGAAATCACGCGCATGCACGTGTGCTGCAATCTGATTGGCTGAAACTTTAAATGGCTATATCTCCTTTGTTTTTTGACGAAATTCTCTGAAATTTAAAAAATAGTCATGCATTAGGATATCCTACAATATGATATAGTAAAAATTCTTGAAATCACGCGCATGCACGTGTGCTGCAATCTGATTGGCTGAAACTTGAAATGGCTATAACTCCCTTGTTTTTCAACCAAACAAGATGGGATTTAGAACATAGATAGATGTAAGGGACTCCTACAAGAAGGTATGGTTATCCTGCACGTGCACGCACGTGTGTGCATTTGGAACGAGTATAATTAAAATACACTTGAATGAGGGATTTTTATTACTTTTGGACTGAATACTGTAATATATAGTATATTAAAATATATAGATAGTGTAGACAAGATGATATGATCATAACGCACATGCCCTTGGGTGCAATGCTAAAATTTGAATATAATTGGTATCCTTCTGGGAAAACGTTCAGTCACAAATGCACAGAGCTTGTCATATTTAATGAAGCTTACAGGAAATATGGCACCAAAAGGGAGTTGGGGAGCGTTTGGGGAACATCTGTAACGGTTCCCGTTACAATTAGCACTAGTTATTATTATTTTTTTTCTTATTTGTTCTCCGGTACTTTTTTGTCCGCGAGTGTTCTTAGAAACTGTTCACCCAACTGAGCTAAAACCTTTTTAGGGTTAATAGGTGTGTAGTGTAGGTGTGCGGAACGAAGGTCATTTTGCGCGCATACGCCTGCACGTGCGTGCGCGTGAAATGAGTGAATTGACTGATATACTTAATATAGCTATAACTTTTACATTTTTTGATGAAATGCTTTGAAACTCATTACATAAGGATATATTAATAGTGTTAATAATATGATACTGTCAAATTAGCACGAACTCACGCGCATGCACGTGCTCCTTGCTCTGATTGGCTCAAACTAAATTCTCAATATCTCTTTTGTTTTCCGACGAAATGCTTTGAAATTTTTAACATTGTCATGAATTAGGATATCCTACAACATGACATGGAAAAAAATTCATGAAATCACGCGCATGCACGTGCGCTGCAATCTGATTGGCTGAAACTTTAAATGGCTATATCTCCTTTGTTTTTTGACGAAATGCTTTGAAATTTAAAACATAGTCATGCATTAGGACATCCTGCAATATGATATATAAAAAAATTCAAGAAATCACGCGCATGCACGTGTGCTGCAATCTGATTGGCTGAAACTTTAAATGGCTATATCTCCTTTGATTTTTGATGAAATGCTTTGAAATTTAAAACATAGTCATGCATTAGGATATTCTTCAATATGATTTAGAAAAAAATTCTTGAAATCACGTGGATGAACGTGTGCTGCAATCTGATTGGCTGAAACTTGAAATGGCTATAATTCCCTTGGTTTTTAACCAAACAGGATGGGATTTAGAACATAGATAGATATAACGGCTCCTAACAAGAAGGTATGGTCATCATGCAAGTGCACGCACGTGCGTGCATTTGGAACGAGTGAAATTAAAAATACACTTGAATGAGTGATTTTTAATACTTTTGGACTAAATGCTTTAATATAAAGTATATTTAAATATATAGAAAGTGTAGACAAGATTATATGATCATTATGCACGTGCATTCATATGGGCACGCATGCAATGTTGAAATTTGAATATAATTGGTATCCTTTTGGGAAAACGTTGTTAAAGTCAAAAATGCACAGATGTTGTCTTATTTAATAAGGCTTACAGGGAATATGGCACCAAAAGGGAGTTGGGGAGCGTTTGGGGAACATCTGTAACGGTTCCCGTTACAATTAGCACTAGTTATGTTCCCCAAACGAAGTTGGGGAACATATTGTTTTTACTCTGTTTCTTATTATTATTATTCTTATTATTTTTCTTCCTGGGAAAATTTTGTCCGCGAGTGATCTTGTAAACTATACATCCGACTTAGGTGAAACCTTTTTAGGGTAAGTAGGCATGTAATGTAGATTTGCGGAATCAAGGTCATTTTGCGCGCACGTGCTTGCAAGAGCGCGCACGTGCAAAACTTAAAATGACCAATATATAATGGATATAACCGTAACTTCTCCATTTTGTGACGAAATGTTTTGAAACTTATAATGTAAGGGTATATTAGTAGTATGCTTAAGATGACATAGTCAAAATAGCAAGATCGCACGCGCGTGCACGTGTGCTTCGCTCTGATTGGCTGAAACTAAAGCCTCAATATCTTTTTTGTTTTTTGATAAAATCATTTGAAATTTTGAACATAGTCATACATTAGGGAGATCTACAGCCTGTAATATAAGATTTATCATGAAAGCATGTGCATGCACATGTGCTTGCAAGACCTCGCACGTGCAACACGAGAAATGTCCAATATAATTGACACAGACGTAACTATTTAAATTATTGATGAAATGCTTTGAAACTCATTTTTAAAGTATATATTAGAAGCATAGACAAAATGACATGGTCAAAAAAGTAAGATCTCACGCGCATGCACGTGCGCTTCGCTCTGATTGGCTGAAACTAAAGTCTTAATATCTTTCTTGTTTCTTGTCATAATCCTTTGAAATTTTAAACATAGACCTACATTATGAAGATCTACAGCAAGATATATAAGAATTTTCATGAAAGCATGCGCATGCCCGCGTGCTGCAATCTGATTGGCTGAAACTTTAAATGGCTATATCTCCTTTGTTTTTTGACAAAATGCTTTGAAATTTAAAACATTGCCATGCTTTAGGATATCCTACAATATGGTATAGAAAAAAATCATGAAATCACGCGCATGCACGTGTGCTGCAATCTGATTGGCTTAAACTTGAAATGGCTATAACTCCCTTGTTTTTCAACCAAACAGGATGGGATTTAGAATATAGATAGATATAAGGGACTCCTACAAGAAGGTATGGTCATCATGCACTTGCACGCACGTGCGTGCATTCGGAATGAGTGAAATGAAAAATACACTTGCAAGAGTAATTTTTCATACTTTTGGACTGAATGTTTTAATATATTGTATATTAAAATATGTAGATAGTGTAGACAAGATGATATGATCATAACGCACATGCATTCACATGCGCACGGGTGCAATGCTAAAATTTGAATATAATTGGTATCCTTCTGAGAAAACGTTGTTAAAGTCAAAATGCACAGAGTTTGTCTTATTTAATGAAGCTTACAGGGAATATGGCACCAAAAAGGAGTTGGGGAGCGTTTGGGGAACATCTGTAACGGTTCCTGTTACAATTAGCACTAGTTATTATTATTTTTCTTCTTCTTCTTCTTCCTGGAACTTTTTTGTCCGGGAATGATCTTGTAAACTGTTCGTCCAATGTAGGTAAAACCTTTTTAGGGTTAGTAGACATGTTATGTAGATTTGCGGAATCAAGGTCATTTTGCGCGCACGTGCTTGCAAGAGCGTGCACGTGTAACACGTGAAATGACCAATATAGTAGATATAGCCACAACTGTTCTATTTTTAGATGAAATGCTTTGAAACTCATAATGTGAGGATATATTAGTAGTATAGACATGACGACATGGTAAAAATAGCAAGATCTCACGCGCATGCACGTGCACTTCGCTCTGATTGGCTGCAACTAAAGTCTCAATATCTTTCCTGTTGTTTGACGAAATCGTTTGAAATTTTGAACATAGCCATGCATTATGATATCCTACAACATGAAATAAAGCAATTATCATGAAAACACGTGCATGCACGTGCGCTGCAATCTGATTGGCTGAAACTTTAAACAGACATAACTCCCTTGGTTTTCAACCAAACAGGATGGGATTTGGAACATAGATAGATATAATGGACTTCTACAAGTAGGTATGGTCACCATGCACATGCATACACATGCGTGTACATGTGCTGCAATCTGATTGGCTGAAAGTTTAAACAGCTATAACTCCCTTAGTTTTCACCCAAACGGGGTGGAATTTAGAACATAGATAGATGTAATGGACTTCTACAAGAAGGTATGGTCACCATGCTCATGTATACACGTGCGTGCACGTGAAATGAGTAAAATCAAACATACACTTGAATGAGCGTATTTTTAAAATAATTTTAGATTAAATACTTTAATATTCAGTGTATTAAAAATATAAATTGTGTAGACAAGATGATATGGTCATGACGCAAATGCATTCACATGTGCACGCGTGCAATGCTAAAGTTTAAATGATTTTTGTACACTTCTTTGTAAATGTTGTTAAAATCTCAGATGCATAGAGTTTGTCTTATTTAATGAAGCTTACAGGGAATATGGCCCAAAAAGGTAGTTGGGGAGCGTTTGGGGAACATCTGTAACGGTCCCCGTTACAATTAGCACTAGTTATTATTATTATTATTCTTTTTTCTTCTTATTTCTTCTCCGGTACTTTTTTGTCCGGAAGTGTTCTCAGAAACTGTTCACCAAACTAAGTTAAAACCTTTTTAGGGTTAGTAGGCATGTTGTGTAGATGTGCCGAACGAAGGTCATTTTGCGCGCATTCGCATGCACGTGCGGGCGCGTGCAATGAGTAAAATGACTGATATATTTAATATGGTTGTAACTTTTATATTTTTTGATAAAATGTTTTGAAACTCATTATATAAAGATATATAAGTTGTGTAGATAAGATGACATGGTCAAATTTGCATGAACTCACGCGCATGCACGTGCGCTTTGCTCTGATTGGCTGAAACAGAAATCTTAATATCTTGTTTGTTTTATGATGAAATGCTTTGAAACTTATATCATAGACATGTATTAGGATGTACTACAATATGATGTATAAAATTTTTCATGAAATCACGCGCATGCACGTGCGCTGCAATCTGATTGGTTGAAAATTTAAATGACTATAACTCCCTTGGTGTTCAACCAAACAGCATGGGATTTAGAACATAGATAGACATAAAGGACTCCTACAAGATGGTATGGTCACCATTCACATGCATGCACGTGCGTGCACGTGCGCTTTGCTCTGATTCGCCGAAACAAAAATCTCAATATCTTTTCTGTTTTTTTACAAAATGCTTTGAAATTTAAAACATAGGCATACTTTAGGATGTCCTACAATATGATATATAATAATTGTCATAAAAACACGCGCATGCACGTGCGCTGCAATCTGATTGGCTGAAACTTTAAATGGCTATAACTCCCTTGTTTTTCAACCAAACAGGATGGGATTAAGAACATAGACAGACATAGTGGACTCCTACAAGAAGGTATGGTCATCATGCACGTGCGTGCACGTGCATATGAGTAAAATAGTGTAGACAAGATGATATTGTCATTACGCTCATGCAATCACATGCGCACGCCTGCATTGCTTAAATTTGAAATACTGGTATACTTTTGGGAAACGTTGTTGCCGTCCTAAATGCATAGATTTTGCCTTCTTTAATGAAACTTACAGGGAATATGGCACGAGAAGGGAGTTGGGGAGCGTTTGGGGAACATCTGTAACGGTTCCCGTTACAATTAGCACTAGTTATTATTATTATTATTCTTTTTTCTTCTTATTTCTTCTCCGGTACTTTTTTGTCCGGAAGTGTTCTCAGAAACTGTTCACCAAACTAAGTTAAAACCTTTTTAGGGTTAGTAGGCATGTTGTGTAGATGTGCCGAACGAAGGTCATTTTGCGCGCATTCGCATGCACGTGCGGGCGCGTGCAATGAGTAAACTGACCGATATATTTAATATGGTTGTAACTTTAAACTTTTAACTTAAATTTGCATGAACTCACGCGCATGCACGTGCGCTTTGCTCTGATTGGCTGAAACAGAAATCTCAATATCTTTTTGGTTTTATGATGAAATGCTTTGAAATTTATAACATAGACATGAATTAGGAAGTACTACAATATGATATATAAAATTTTTCATGAAACCACGTGCTTGCACGTGAGCTGCAATCTGATTGGCTGAAACTTTAAATGAGTATAACTCCCTTGGTTTTCAACCAAACAGCATGGGATTTACAACATAGATAGACATAAAGGACTCCTACAAGACGGTATAGTCACCATTCACATGCATGCACGTGCGTGCACGTGCGCTTTGTTCTGATTGGCTGAAACAAAAATCTCAATATCTTTTCTGTTTTTTTACAAAATGCTTCGAAATTTAAAACATAAGCATACTTTAAGATGTCCTACAATATGATATATAATAATTGTCATGAAAATACGCGCATGCACGTGCGCTGCAATCTGATTGGCTTAAACTTTAAATGGCTACAACTCCCTTGTTTTTGAACCAAACAGGATGGGATTAAGAACATAGACATACATAATGGACTCCTACAAGAAGGTATGGTCATCATGCACGTGCGTGCACGTGCAAATGAGTAAAATAGTGTAGACAAGATGATATCGTCATAACGCTCGTGCAATCACATGCGCACGCCTGCATTGCTTAAATTTGAAATACTTGGTATACTTTTGGGAAAACGTTGTTTACGTCTTAAATGCATAGATTTTGCCTTCTTTAATGAAACTTACAGGGAATATGGCACGAGAAGGGAGTTGGGGAGCGTTTGGGGAACATCTGTAACGGTTCCCGTTACAATTAGCACTAGTTGACTATTGTTTTGCAACAAATTCATTAAATAAAGGCAAGTTTATTTTTCGTTTAACTTTTGTCGTTATGCTCGCGAGAACGTGGCTTAAATAGCGTTTGTATACGAAGCGATGCATTGCGGGTCAAAATTACTGTAGAAAAAAATTCTATAGAACGAATGTGCAGGAGTCTGAATTTTCTCTTCGCCCAGGTGTTGTTGTTAGAGCTCGCAGTTACGAGCATCGCTGCGCTTGCTATAAAAATAAGAAAAAACTGTTTTCACTATGTATGTCATGCAATTCATATAGTTCAAGATTAACCTTATCGTCTTTAGTCAGCAAACATTCAAATACTGTAAATCACTTTTTTTCGCGAGAACTTTATTTTCGCGTAATTACGCGAGACTGTATGCTCGAGAAAATTTCATTCTCGCGTATTATAAAATAAAGTGATCTACAGTATGATGCAGGATTTACAGACTTCGGGATGTCTTTCCTTTGAGGTCACACAGCCATATTGATGGTAGTAACAACCGTATTAATGAACACAGTCAACCTTCATTCAAAATAAGCTGATAAAATACTACTTCACTTAAATTTCCCTTACATTGTGGTTCACGTTTGTCATTTTCATTCCTTTCAAGATAAAATATGGAGAAAGGCTGGCGGCGCTATTTATCATGTATTTCACTTTATAGAAATTGCCATTTCAGTTTGACATCAGACCCTTTATAAGCAATTCATTGTCTGTCTTAAGTGAAACGAACCATTAAAAACGGTAAATCAACGCTAGAATCCAGGCTTAAATGACTGCTTCTGGTGGCTAATGGCTTCACAGTTGATAATTTTTATATCACATAACATTGAATATGAATGATTAATTTGAGATCTTGATTATATAGCTTGTGGATGTTCATCAAATTTTACTGGCAATCTTTGTAACTGATAAATGCTCTTCACTTTTTAATTCTAGAAACACGACCTTGTATGAGGTTGTTTTCTATAAAGTAAAATGATGATTTTAAAAGACTTTGACTGCGTATATCAATATTCATGAAGTGCTCTTTTTATGCGCCCGGATCGATAGATCCGAGACGTAAATTGTTTTTGTCCTGTCTGTTTGTCTGTTGTCAACTTTAACCTTCGCCATAACTTTTGAACCATAAGAGATAGAGACTTCATATTTGGTATGCATACTCCACTAATAAAGTCCTTTCAAATGACATTAAGGTCAATGACCTTGTGACCTTGACTGTGACCAATATGCCAAAAATAGTTTTTTCCACTGTTTGTCATAACTTTTGAACCATAGTAGATAGGGACTTCATATTTGGTATGCATACTCCACTAATAAAGTACCGTATAGCGGGTTTTCTTGGCGGGTGTAAAATTTGGCGTTTTGCCTGCTGAAAGGTATACCAATAATTTTGACGTAATTTATTTTAGCGGACAGGGTTTTACCTCTTTGTAGATGAACATAAGAAGACTAAGTTAACTGTTAACTGACTATTTTAGCGATTGAAATTTTAGCGGACTGCCATCAAAACGCCAAAATAAGCCAAAATAAGCACCCCGCTAAAATAACCCGCTATACGGTACTTTCAACGACGACAAGGTCAATGATCTTGTGACCTTGACTGTGACCTATATGCTAAAAATATTTTTTTATACTTTCTGCCATAACTTTTGAACCATAGGAGATAGAGACTTCATATTTGGTATGCATACTCCACCGATTAAGTTCTTTCAAATGACACCAAGGTCAATGACTTGTGACCTTGACTTTGACCAATATGCCAAAAATAGTTTTTTCCACTGTTTGTCATAACTTTTGAACCATAGGAGATAGGGACTTCATATTTGGTATGCATACTCCACTAATAAAGTCCTTTTAACGATGACAAGGTCAATGATCTTGTGACCTTGACTGTGACCTATATGCTAAAAATAGCTTTTTACACTTTTTGCCATAACTTTTGAACCATAGGAGATAGAGACTTCATATTTGGTATGCATACTCCACCGATGAAGTTCTTTCAAATGACACCAAGGTCAATGACCTTGTGACCTTGACTGTGACCAATATGCTAAAAATAGATTTTTTGAACTTTGTTGCCGCCGGGCGCATAGTGTTTCACAAACACATGTTGTTTTAACATGTAAATATCATCAATTAATGGAAATATATAAGAATTCGAACATACATGATCTTTCCTAATTTGTAAATGACCAATAAAAAAGTGGAGATAACGAACAGTGATAAAATTTGAAAAACTAAACTTGGAGGTCCGTGTTTGCTACGCTCTTATTTTGTTTAATGAACTTTTGAGCTCGAATACCTTACTCTATCCCCACACATTCCATATTCAATCATGTTTGTTCTCCAATTAATATGTAATTCCAATTTAATCTCAAGGATATTGGAAGAGACTTTAAATGTTGTTCAGACCAAATGTTTTAGTCTCTACGAATCTCGCTGAGATAAATTAAATTTGATGTCTAAGCTTGATAACCATTGATTATCTTCATTTTTCATATCTGTCTGAATCTTTGGTTAATTAGTACACGTACCTGTGAAGAGAAATGTTATGAAGAATATTAAAATAAAGAGCATACTGAGTATATGAATTCTTAAAATTATCTTTCTAGTAGTAAGCCTTATCATAGTTACATTTTTTAATAAAGAAAAAGCCCGAAATAAAAACTATTTGCAAAGCATTTTAAAAATACAATATGCCTCCGCACATCCATGCAACTGTTGTATTAATTCAATATAGTGTCCTCTAATTGACATTGAACCCGAAACAACCACTTTGAGACTTCTCAATTACTCACGGGAAATTAGATTTAAAATGGCGGCGTCGATCTCTTGTTCCCGAGAGGGACTGTTTGAGTCTGCTGATGGCTTTCTTGCCTGAAGGGAACTCTTCAATCATTTTGTTAACAATGATTTTATGGTTTCTTGGAACTGAAATTTGATGAAATGTTCTGATACCAGTAGTTTGTTAAGATTTGATCAAATTGCTCTGCCCAATCTGTTTGTTGTAATCTATACGTATTATTTTTTTGCGCATGTCAGGATTTTATTAATCGTCTGACTTATAGTTGACATGGTTGTTGATCTTTTTGTTATGATTAATGTTGAAATTTAACTTATTTTCAATGCTGCCTAAGGAAATTTGACTGACGTATTTCTTAAACCGCATATTCATTTTCTCTTCCATAACCCTTTTCCTTATCTATAGTTTACAGAGATCCATTTTTTTCTTTCAAATTTACATTGCTCTATTGTTATTTTAACAACTTATTTATCATTGTCCGTTATCTCATTAAGCCAGTTTCAGTTGTCCCACTATGGTATACAAACCTCTGTGTAAAGACAAAATCTTTATTTTGCAACATTTAAGCAAATGATCTATCAACAGCACAACGGCGCAACGCGGTGGATTGAATTTTTATTTATTTTATTTTGAACACTATTCTTACATATTAAAATTGTAGAAAAAATGTCCATTATCTGAAAAAAATTCTTGAAATGTTGGGATGTAGAACAGTACCAGTATTCAAGTTGAAAATCAGTAAAAAAAAATACAAATTGAAAAAAAAAACTCAGCAAAAATAGACCTATATCAGGGGAAGAATCAAGTGCGTGCCATAGAGGAGCGAGCATTCCCGCCGATGGCCAAACAAGGTCAGAGAACATTTGATGTAATGATTAGGTTGAATTTCCAACAAGGTCATTATGTCGACCGTAAAGCATAGGAAATGATGATTTCAAACGAGACTTTTATATATTTTACGTACTCATACTCTAATAAATATTTGGTTATATAAATAATATCATAGTCATAAACATACCCTTTAAAGCACATAGATTCGTAGATATGTCTGTAAACAAATGACTTACATAAAATAGCAGAAACCAAGGCTTATTTTGTTTAGTTGACTCTTTTTGAAAAAACAAAACTTGCGAGTACAATCTTTTTATCTTGAAAATGTTTCCATGAAATCAGACGGCTCACAAAATCATATCTGTTGATTCTTAAAGAAGAATATTCCTTCTTTTATTGTGAGCGAAATTTGTCACGGTGAAGATTTTGTGACGACAATTGTTGCCTGAAAATGACACCTCTCAGCTAGTCGTCTGCTTTCCCAGATCGCAATTTAAAGCGAGACCTGATGATTGATTGAAATTGTAATCCTTCAAAAATACCATCGATCATATAAATCTATATTGCTCTTGGGAAGAATATAAGCGTTTTATCATTTTATATATTTCCGAAAAACATTTTCTTCAGTCTTTTTAATCATGTTGTCATATAACGGAATGAAAAGAAACATCACACACCATCTTCTCATAGAAGAACTCAACGTTTAATGAAGATATAATGTGTTATAAAATTAAATAAACAATCTCAAACATATACATGTATAAGCATATAATTCAGGTGTTTATTTTTAATGAGGCAATTACGGGACTTAATTTGTTTAAGATACAAATTCGTAATTAGGAGAAGGATATGGAGAAAATGAATAGTATTCAATATCAAAATCCATAAAAAAAAACAATACAAAATTGGAGCAGTGCAAACACTGATCTCCGAAACATCAGAAGTGGGATCAGGTGCCATGGAGGAGTGAGCATCCCCTGCTGACCGGTCACACCCGCCGTGTGCTCTTTGTCATGATCGGGAAATAACGGAAAAATCCGTCGTCAATTCTGTGTATAAAAATGGACTAACAATTGGTATGAAAAACGTCAGTCAGCATTTGCATCAATGATAAATTGTATTTGCTGACAAAAGTATTTGCATAAAAGCTTAATTTCGTCGTGCACTATTGTTGTTTATTGAATGGAAAATGTGATGAAAACTAACGATGGTCGATATCAGAAAGTCTATAAATATAAAAATATGCCAACAGGACATAAAATACGAATTTCTGTATACTACAGCGGTGGGGTCAGGTGCCAACAGAGAATAAAAAAATCCCCTGTTTCCGTTCACTACCACTGTGTTCCCCATATATGGATCAGAAAAACGGATTGTTGTATACTAGAATCAACATAAAAACAAATGCCTAATACTGTAAACGCATTAATATTAACTGGGTGTTCTTTATAAAGTTCTGCTTATTCAAGTACAAACTTAAAGGTAAATGTCTTGCAGATGTAGGTTTCATAACATAAGGGAATGTGTCCAATTAAATCTTCGCTCACTTGTTCATAAATCAATTTCCGCCAAATATACATGTATTGTTCACGCAAATTGTAATACATTAGCGGTAAATGATATGATTGATATTTGGTATTGATTACATTTTACCGGATCTGTTTGAGGTGATTTTATAATACAATGCAACCGCTGACTATCAATAGAGAGCACCGGTGTTTTCCAGTTGTCCAAATATATTATCTTATGTTACAATTACTGTAAATGTATTACATTTAGCGCGTATGATATTTGGCGGAAACTGTTTTTTAACAAGTTAGCGTGGATTTGATTTAGCTCATATCTTAATGTTCCTCTTTATTGGTATTTGTGCCAGACATTTAGCATTGTACTTGATTTAGCGGAAATTGCTTTCCACCAAAAACGCTAAAAAGAATACACAGTCAAATGTAATTCGTTTACAGTATTCATTAAACTACATATTATCCAAGCATTTTGAGTAACAGGCATGTTTTTGAACGTTGAATTTTAAGTATAATATAAAAAAGGTGAAAAGGTAAATATAGTGACAAATGAAAATCAAACTCAATATCTGTATATTGAAGTTATTATAACTTTCAGAAATATATGTCAGGAATGAAATTCTACTGAATGTTTTGAAGAAAGTAAACCTTAAAATCGTATCAGGTCCTTTAAATACCATTAAAACAATGTAAAGATTATTATGGATACATTCCTAGGTTATCGAAGACCACCTCTTCCAACAAATGTTTAAAATTTGGATGGGAATTATTCATGCGCCTTTACTGGCCAATCTATTAATTTTACATATTTATTTTAAACAGAGTTTTATAAAAAGCCCAAAACTTTACCGAGAAATAGACAACATTGACTATTCTTTTTTTTGATTTGACATTAGTAGTATAAACCGCCTAGATAGGGGAGAATTCTGATTGGCTGAGAGAAATCACGTGATCAGATTTGATTGGTGGAGGGGATAAATGGGTCAACTGAGTGGTAGCTCTAACCCTAACCCCCTAACCCTAGCCCTAACCCTAACCCTAACCCCCTAACCCTAACCCCTAACCCTAGCCCCCTAACCCTAACCCTAACCCTACCCCTAACCCTAATCCTTAGCCCTAACTCCCTAACCCTAACCCCTTAGCCCTAATCCCTTAGCCCTAACCCTAACTAGCCCTAACCCTAACCCTAACCCTAACCCCCTAACCCTAACCCTAACCCCCTAGCCCTAACCCCCTAACCCTAACCCCCTACCCCTACCCCTAACCCTATCCCCTTAAAAATACGGAGTGTGTTTTACACTATACGTAGGTACTACGTTTTTTTTTTTTTTTTTTTTTTTGCTGACTGCACAGGTAAATGCGCCGTGTGCAAAAAACATTGCAAGAATGTGATTATGACGTCACGCTTCACAGTCTAGACAGTCCTATA
>NW_026926642.1:0-28556 GCF_032062105.1 Saccostrea cuccullata | reverse complement strand
GTTTTATTTCTATAACATAATTTCTCTAACATAATAATAACTATATTGAAATTCTTTTTAAGAAAGTTGACCATCAACATATTTGGTCCAAAGGATCATTTAACCTTTCTAAAATAATGTGTATGAGATGGAGGGGGGTGGACATTTTTCATTTATTTAAAATCAATGTAATTGAATGTATTTGAAAAATAATTGTGAATTACATGTCATTTTGAAAAGTAATAAATAATTAAATTACAATTACTTGTAATTGAAAATTCCGCTAACTACACACTACTTTGAATTACATCTAAAATTGTAATTAATTACTATCAATTACCTTTACGTATTACCATTACCCCATCCCTGTATGACTTCGAAAGACTGACCACAGAAAGAATATGGTTGCAAGGGATTTATAACACGGAGTTTCAGACGAAAATACAATTTGAAGTGATCGATTGATGTGACCGATGCATATCTTGTGTATTATTATACAGTACCGATTGGACACAACCTAACGGAAAGCGAACCCGGAGTGGACCCCGGGTTCGCTCTCTCGGTCCGCTTCGGGTTTGCTCGGGGTTCGCTAGGGCTGACCCCGAGTGAACCCGGAGCGGACCCAAAGCAAACATTTAGCGGACCCGGAGCGAACCCGAAGCGGACCCAGATAGCGAAACCCAAATTCAGTAGGGGTCCCAGAGAGCGAACCCGGGTTCGGTATTTCTTTACAGATATGTCAATCAGGAATAGCGATTGACCAATAGATCAGCGCATCAACCAATCAAAACAGCATATTGATCTGTCGATTGGGATATAAGATCGAACGTGTTGATTTAATTCGATATAAATTCAAACACTGTACATACAAGCAAAACGTGTGAATGTACAGTGTAAATCTTTTATGATAATTAAATAATATTTAATATTTATTTATTTTAATTCTTCGGATTGTATTTTATACTTATAAATTTATTTTCTTGTTTTATTAAAGCAATTAATTAACTATATGTTTTTATTTTCCACGTAGAATTATACATGAATATTTATGTTTTTATTTTCTTATTTTTTTCATACCAGTATTTAAAGTCCATATGGTAAATAAATTGGGTAAATACATCAGTCAATGCATAAAAATGGAAATCAATTAATATTACAATTTTTACTGACAAAAAGAGGAGAAAAGAAATATAGTTGGTCTTCCACAATTATAATTGTAAAATCTCATCATCTCAAGATACTAACAATTCAGGAATATTAACTTGTCCAATATTTAAATATAAATAAATACAGGAAACATCAAGACGAGAGAGAGAGAGAGAGAGAGAGAGAGAGAGAGAGAGAGAGAGAGAGAGAGATCATAACTGTAAACTCTCATCATTAGACTTGATTTTAATAATAAAGCCTGATGACTTTTATTGAAATTTCTCTGAGTCGTTCTCCCAATACTGTACTCAAATTGTTTTCTATAAGCCTGCTGCAGCTATTTTTTTTTCAAAAAATATACATGTACTGGAAGATGTATATAAAGCACTCAAAATGACCAACAACACGAAAAATAAAAATTTTTAAAATTTTGGGAGGGACGTTCTGTCCCCTCCTCAGGACAAAGAAAAAAGTTAAGAAGTCATAAGAACAAAGGAAATAGAGAAACAGAAACAACTATCACTACTTCTAAACTACTAAACACTATATATTAACATAGTTACATGTTGAATTGGAAATTTATATAAACACTATTAAAGAAAGAAATCCGGACCGCTATGAAATACGTTTGGTTTATCGGGGTATACTAAGGTGAAGTGCGATTTACATAATTGAACGAATTAATTACACTAATTAATCACGATATCTAGTAAATCGTACATTGTTTCATTCTCTCAAAATGGCGTAACTATACTTGATAAAGCATAATCATAAAAAAATATAATATAGAAGGGATATTTTAATATATGAATTATGATTTATTATAAATTTTGAAAGGTTTTAGGAATAATTATTGGGAAAAAAAAATAAGTTAAGGCGAAAGCAATACATAGTTATGGGGGTTGTTCGAGAGTTGGTAACGCAAACCAACTGCAGAGTTACACTAAATTGAAAGAATAATCTTGTTAAGTATCACCAGTAATTGGGTCTAATTCACGTTAATGAATGGTGAAGTCATTCAGTTTGTTAATACCATTAGGGCGACATGACTTTAATCTGTGCATCCAGAAGGAAGATTTTCATATACACGCATTTTTCATTTCCAAGAAGATCAAGAAGATTAAGATCGATAATTTTGATGTAAATTTTGAATAATTTAATGTAACATGTTAATTTAGAAATCAGAAATAAAATAATTAGAATTTTTAAAGACAATGTGTGTGTGAAATAGGGGGAATATATTAACATATTCTTATCGGTCAGGAGAACAATTATTATTTGCCTTTTTCTTTATTCTGATAAAAATCTTACTCGCTCCAAAATTCTGAGCGTGAAAAAGATCTAATATACAGTGTTTTTTTTTTTTTTTTTGAAAATGTCCGGTAATTTTTTTTTTAATGTGTAACTCCAATAAATGAAATCTAAATATACCAGATGTGCAAAAAGGTTACATGTAATTTATAAATGCGATATCATAAGTCACGTGTTTAGCAAACATTTAAACTACGATTTAGCAAAACATAAGGAATAACAAATGTATTTTTAAACTATATAAAGCATGAATTTAAAAGGTATTTAGTTTAGATTTCTTTCGTCAGTTTCACTTGTACACCATTCGATACACTGAAAATCAATTCAACACTCTTTTCTTCCTCTTTTTTGTCTCGTTATAACTCAAGAAAAAATAAATGCCTTATTACCCGCTGTTTAATTAGTTTGAATTTCTCGGGATCGAGAAAATCAAGGAAATCAATAATACATGAACATGTAATTCTACGTCGAATGTACAATTAAATTTCAGAAAATTTATCAATGTTCTCCATTATATCACCGTTTACATGTACAGTGTACATGTCCACATCGTCACATAAACAACAATGATCGATACCATTACTGTATTGGAATATACAAGGGGGGGGCTTACTTGCAGTGAGATTAAAGCGGGGTCCGCTTCACGCATCAGTGCGTAAAGCGGACCCAGGAACCGAACGCTGGGTTTAGCTCTAGCAGACCCAGAGCTGAGCCCGAGCGAACGCAGAGCGAACCCGGAGCAATTGTGACTTAAAAAAACCTAAGTTTACAAGAAAGCCAAATATATCCAATCTTTACCTGTTTAAAATCATGTATTTAATTCTTCCTCAAACAATAATATTGTCCGTCATGCAGCCAATTCAATGTACCCTGAGTAGAGCAGAATATAATTACACTTATAATGTTTAAAGGCAGAGATTTTTTACCGGATGGTAAATTCCAGGTGAGAGAGGGCTTATTTTGTACAGGTGTGAATGCCTTGGGGGCTAGCAGTCTACCTGTGGCCTACTGTCTCCTAATCCCTACACAGGAAGTGATTTAATACACAGTGAAGTACCCAGATGTCAAACTTTACCTTGTTGGGGATTTTGAGACAATTTTAGAATTAGTAGTAAAAAGTATTTTTTCAATTTTATTTTGATTTATTTTTTACTCTTTGAAATCACAACTACCCATCTAAAAAAATATTATTTTATCATACTATAGATTCAAATATTAAAATAAAGATTGCTTTAGATGTTAGTGTATGTGTTGATTTAAAAAAAAAACTCCAGTAACAACCAGATTAGACTTTTATTATTCATTACTCCCCAGGGTCCCATCTATTGATAAACTGAAAGAGAGTTGAGTTAACTACATTTCACTAAGACAAAATATCTAGGTTTATCCTAACCTCAATAAGATTTTGTCTCCATGAAACATCCTAAAAAAGATTGCTTGTAAATTCTTAACTGAATAAAAAAGGAAAATATAAGTGACCCATGATTGGAAACATTATTTTTAAATTTAATTACACATGTACTTCACACAGTGCTGATCTAAACTTTGTCGATAACATCTCCACTTTGGATTTACCATTTAGCATATTAAACCTTATATCGAAATTTCATTTGGAAAAAAACGTTTATATGTAGTTAAAGGTTATTTTTTTTAAAATGTATATTGTATTATAATCCTCTCAAATATTAAAGGTGTATTTAATTCATATATTATCAATGTAAAATTTTCATAGTAATTATACAGTTTCTGTATTCCATGTTCAGTGAACATCAAAGGATCAAAAGTTAATAAGAAGGTCACCGCGAGTCCCATTCAAGGAGCATACACAGGGACTAGTAATAAGTGTCAATCAAGTTCCCAGCGTCTGCTGATGAACTTTCACGTACTGATTGACAGGGCTACCCAGACCAGATATTTTTGAAGGCGGTGCTTAAAATCTCTGCCTTTAACAGTCATCCTTTGACCTTAACAATAGGAAATATGATATTTCTGGTATGCAACCATTAGAATTTACTGAATTTAAAAACTTAAAAAGATAAAAAATAAACTTTTGTTAAATCTGATAAGGTCATTTCTGTCATATTCTGAAAAATGATATGCTAGTACGATTATTCAGTAATGTATGTAATAACTAACCTTGCCTTTTTGGCAAGATTATTTATTTATTTTAAAAGCTACGACACATCATAACAAAAGCGATATAGTGTGTTGTCAGAAAGGTTTATACATGGCTTTCTTCATATTTCCCCATTGTCTTGTATAACAATAAGATGTACTGTACATAAACAACGAATGACGTATTAAGGGTTTGCTTTTGTTTTCAGGCAAGTGAAACTCGTATAAAATAAAAATCTCAATATCTTAATAGATACTTCTTGTTTTTTCATAAAACTTAACCCATGGCACCTTCTATTGAAAAGCAGTCTTGAAATGTATTCAATTTGGTTGTCACTTGCAATGTCTTGCAGCAGCAATGTGCATAATACACTTGCAGGACTGCACAGCTGCAGGTCTAATAAAACAATAAAATGACATTTGTCGTACACCTACAGATAGTTGAACGTCATGGGTACAACTATTTGTTTTGTTCCTAGCAATTGTATGCGTCTTTTTTCTATAGTTGTATGTTTTTCACCACCTAGGCATGTCTGCCACGCGAAATCGGCGGGCTGCCATTCTCATGATTCCGGAATTGAAAACTATTGAATATTTCTGTAATCTGTTGTCTCTAGTGCCCCAATTACACAAAGCAATTGTAGAGAGATATCTCTTAAAATATGTCCATGTGTTGAAAGTATCGATCGACATATTTAATACTGTTTTTTTTTCTAAGAGTTACATAGATGTTTACATCATATCATAAAATGCTTCTTCTTGGATTTTACAATGGACCTGATAAATTAATACGCGCCCAGTTTTAGCAGATCCGATTGAAGTTAACCCCTGTTATGTCTTTTGCGGGTAAGGCTATAAAAAACTTTTTAGCTCACCTGAGCCGAAGGCTCAAGTGAGCTTTTCTGATCACATTTTGTCCGTCGTCCGTCCGTCTGTCCGTCCGTCTGTAAACTTTTCACATTTTCGACTTCTTCAAGAACCAATGGGCCAATTTTAACCAAACTTGGTACAAAGCATCCTTGGGTAATGGGGAGTTCAAATTGTTGAAATAAAAGGGCCAAGTCCCCTTACAAGGGGAGATAATAAAGAAAAGACAAAAATAGGGTGGGGTCACTAAACAAGACACCCATGGGCCACAACGCTCACCTGAGAAGCGTTGACCATTCTGTTTTTTACTAGATTTCCCTTTGTTATACATAATGCATCCCCACCCTACCCCACTGATCATAATTTAGACATTTTGAAATCTACACTACCCCATGATCCTTCCATGGGCACATATGTTTCAGCTTTTTTGGCTCAGTGGTTCCTGAGAAGAAGATTTTCAAAAATTTTTCCTATATATTTCTATGTGAAACTTTGATTCCCTTTAATGGCCCCGCCCTTCCTCTGGGGGTCATGATTCCTACAATTTAGAATTTACACTACCCCAGAATGCTTCCACATAAGCTTCACTTTTTCTGGCCCAGTGGTTCTTGAGAAGAAGATTTTCAAAGATTTTTCCTATATATTTTTATCTATAACTTTGATTCCCCATTGTGGCCCCGCCCTTCCCCGGGGGTCATTATTTGAACAATTTAGAATCTACATTATACCAGGATGCTTCCACATAAGTTTCAGCTTTTCTGGCCCAGTGGTTCTTGAGAAGAAGATTTTCAAAGATTTTTCCTATATATTTCTATGTAAAACTTTGATTCCCCATTGTGGCCTCGCCCTTCCCCCAGGGGTCATCATGTGAACAATTTATAATCTACATTACACCAGGATGCTTCCATATAAGTTTCAGCTTTTCTGGCCCAGTGGTCCTTGAGAAGAAAATTTTCAAAGATTTTTCCTATATATTTTTCTCTAAAACTTTGATTCCACATTGTGGCCCCGCCCTTCCCCCGGGGGTCATGATTTGAACAATTTAGAATTTACACTACCCCAAGATGCTTCCACATAAGATTCAGCTTTACTGGACCAGTGGTTCTTGAGAAGAAGATTTTTTAACCCTATTTTAACCCTATTTTTGCCTTTTTTTTTGATTATCTCCCCTTGCGAGGGGATATGTCTCTTCATTTTAACAATTTAAATTTCCCTTCACCCAAGGATGCTTTGTACCAAGTTTGGTCAAAATTGGCCCAGTGGTTCTTGAGAAGAAGTCGAAAATGTGAAAAGTTAACAGACGGACAGACAGACGGACGGACAGACGGACAGACTACGGACGACGGACAAAATGTGATCAGAAAAGCTCACTTGAGCCTTCGGCTCAGGTGAGCTAAAAATCTTCTTCTCAAGAACCACAGGGCCAGGAAAGCTGAAACTTATGTGAAAGCATCCTTGGGTAGTGTAGATTAATAAATTGTTAAAATCAGGACCCACGGAGGTAGGGCGGGGCCACAATAGGGAATCCAATTTTTAGATAGAAATATATAGAACAAATCTTTAAAAATCTTCCTCTCAAGAACCACTGGGCCAGGGAAGCTGAAACTTATGTGGGAGCGTCCTTGGGTAGTGTAGATATCAAATTCTTTAAATAGTGACCTTCGGGGGTAGGTTGGGGCCACAATAGGGAATCCAAGTTTTACATACAAATATATAGAATAAATCTTTAAAAATTTTCTTCTTGGAAACCACTGGGCCAGGGAAGCTGAAACTTATGTGGAAGCATCCTTGGGTAGTGTAGATATTAAATTGTTAAAATCATGACCCCAGGGGTAGGGCGGGGCCACAATGGGGAATCCAAGTTTTACATACAAATATATAGAACAAATCTTTAAAAATTTTCTTCTCAAGAACCACTGGGCCAGGAAAGCTGAAACTTATTTGGAAGCATCCTTTGGTAGTGTAAAAATTAAATTGTTAACAGCATGACCCCCGGGGGTAGGGCGGGGCCACACAGGGGAATTCTAAGTTTCGCATAGAAATATATAGAACAAATCTTTAAAAATCTTCCTCTCAAGAACTACTGTGCCAGGAAAGCTGAAACTTTGATGGAAGCATCCTTGGGTAGTGTTGATATTAAATTGTTGAAATCATGACCCCCGGGGGTAGGGCAGGGCCACAATAGGGAATCCAATTTTTAGATAGAAATATATAGAACAAATCTTTAAAAATCTTCTTCTCAAGAACCACTGGGCCAGGGAAGCTGAAACTTATGTGGAAGCATCCTTGGGTAATGTAGATACTAAATTGTTAAAATCATGACCCCCGGGGGTAGGTTGGGGCCACAATAGGGAATCCAAGTTTTACATACAAATATATAGAACAAATCTTTAAAAATTTTCTTCTTGGAAACCACTGGGCCAGGGAAGCTGAAACTTATGTGGAAGCATCCTTGGGTAGTGTAGATATTAAATTGTTAAAATCATGACCCCAGGGGTAGGGCGGGGCCACAATGGGGAATCCAAGTTTTACATACAAATATATAGAACAAATCTTTAAAAATTTTCTTCTCAAGAACCACTGGGCCAGGAAAGCTGAAACTTATTTGGAAGCATCCTTTGGTAGTGTAAAAATTAAATTGTTAACAGCATGACCCCCAGGGGTAGGGCGGGGCCACAAAAGGGAATTCTAAGTTTTACATAGAAAAATATAGAACAAATCTTTAAAAATCTTCTTCTCAAGAACTACTGGGTCAGGAAAGCTGAAACTTATGTGGAAGCATCCTTGGGTAGTGTAGATTCTAAAGTTTTCAAATAAAAAAAGGGAACGGGGTTGTTGGGCATGATAGGTATAGCAAGATGGGGAATCTGGTAAAAATCTGCATCACCCAAGTTACTCAGGTGAGCGATGTGGCCCATGGGCCTCTTGTTGTTAAATAAGTATATTAATCCTACAGGTACAGTGCAATGTCAAAAAATGTTAAACACTATTGCACGAAAATAAAGAACTATATTCGCTATGTGTAGTTTATTTCTGAAGTCTGTCATGCGATATTCGGCTAAAGTGAAAGTAGGATTTGGTAAGTCAAATGTTTGTGTTTATTGTGAATTATGAGCCTTATCTCAGATATCTTACATAATTGCTAGTGTCAGTAATACATTTGAGTATGACAAAGCCTGTGATCTATTGCACATCAATTTTAAATAGGTTAAACATTATGCGGAGGATCCAAAAATTTCCACGTGGTTCTTGCAGACCACGATTAGGTAGCGAGGAACTAATAAATGTTACTTTGTTTCAAAATACCAAAAAATTTCGAAATTGTTTCCAATTACTGTGAAGTTAAAAACAGGGCTTCAAATATTATGAGTAGAGTAAATTTGGTTTCATTAATGAGCGATTAATACTTGTGTAAGATCGGATCATCCTTCATTGAACCTCCGTCACTCAAAGTTAAATGTCCAATGACGGCTACCTGTAATGGCTCTACGTAGTTAACAAATATGGTAAATCAGTTGTGTTACTTGTAAAGGAGAATTTTGATATTCAAATGTTATTTCTTTTTTGTTGTATTTTTTGTGAAAAGTGGTGCACATGGTGCAAGTATTATAATTCTTTATATAATGACATTCACACAAGATTGTACTATTTATATACGTCTCATTTTGGAACATACTCATTCTGATTTGCTGAATGATGTTCGAGATATTAAAGCAAACCTCTATTCTTTTAAGACCTCATGCAGTGATAAAAATTTTTGGGATGCACTTTCAGTAAATAAAAACCATTCTGAATCAGTCAAAACACTGACACCCTTTAACAAAGACAGTTAGACTAATATTATTTAATAGCTAGATTTAATTTAAAGAATTTCCTTTGAACTTTTCAATAAAATTTATTGTAACTATGTTTACCATGTTTTCAGAATGCCTTGTTTCACTGAAAAGAACATTGCTCTGCTCAAATATATTTCTCTGGACTACCAATTTCTGTATTTCATGTGATGCCTGTGTTGCAGCCCTCCCAAGAACCTCCCTTGTAGGTGTTCTATTATAAGGTATGAGATGAGTTTTATATCAAAATGAAGTGATTCTGTAAATTTTAAACAAGGGTTTAACACAGTATAATGTACTAGCTGTTATATCATAGTGAGCTGATTCGTCAGTTTCATTTTGTATCATTGAATTCAAATGTACTTCTATGTGTATAGAATGGAATAATGTATAATTGTTATGATGAGAAATGTATATGCAGTTGGAAGAAAAGAGAGATGTTGTTTTAATGAATGTTTATATGTGTCCATAAAATTGTCTCAAGCCATGGTCAGAGTCAGCCTACAGCTCTCTCTTACAGTGCAAGAACTAACTTTGTTTAAGCATCGATGCTGATTTGAATGCTTTCTTTGCTTGCTGATGCTGATATTGGCAATGCTTAGCAGCTAGCTGTTTTTTTATGCTTCTCCTGATGCTAGGTGTTGCTGAATTAAAGCTGATGCTTATTTTGCTTATGCAGATGCTGATTTATCAAACAAAATTAGTTCCTTGTACTGTACCTATGGCTGCTTGAGCAAGTTAATTAATAATCAAGCCATATGTAGACCTATAACATGATGTTATAAATCAATGTACATGTACGTTTATTGCATTGACCTTAGCAGTAAACAACAAATATTCGGTAAATAGTCTGGATGAAGAAATTAAGGTCAGATCAGAGATTATTTTTAAGTAATAAAAATCTGCAATTTCTTTTGGGAGGGACCGTTTCTGATCATCATCTTGTAGGTTACTAACAGTAACACAGGTCATTATATCAGGTTTTCAAAATTCTGCTATCAAATCCTGACCTTGTCATTTAACCTTAAGATTCTGTACTGAAACCTGTTTGCTTCATTTAAGAACATGATCTTATATGCTTGTCTCATTTACTTCCCAAAGAAGAATGGCATGATCACCAGTTGAATTTACGTTGATCTTATTTATGGCTTACCTATTTGTATACAAATTGGAATATTTATCTCTATTATATGGATTAAACTACTGTGATCTACACAATTGTAAATTAAAATGAGAAACACATGTATATTCAATACAACAAACATTTTTTGCAAATATTTACAATGTTACCAAAATTGCTGAGGGATATGTAACCTTTGACCCTGAAATATACATGTCTATCTTTTAATGCTTCTTTCTTAGTCATGATGTATAGATTTATCATCCAATTCAATTTTCTTCTTTGATAGTGATACTGTATTGGTTTTTTAATGTTATGTTATATTATTTTACAGATTTCAAAGATAAAGAGTAATTGGTTCTAATGATAGAGATTGTCCATGTTGGTTTGTCCCAATCTTTTGGAAAACAGTGTTGGAGAAAATATCAGCAACAAATGAAGACTCTGATCTAATTTATTACTATGTGACTTGAAAGTTATTTGATTTTATGGTAGTATTTACACATGTACTTTCCGAACATTGTTGAAAAAGATCATATGATGACAATAAACAAAAATACATATATGAACTCCGCAAGTTTCTAATTTAAGAACATTTTGGGATCTTGGTAAAGGATATTATAATTAGATTTTTACCTATTTCATATGTGTTCTTGTGCAGCACAAAATGTTTTTAAATCAGTCTTTTGAAACCAGTGCTGAGAACACGGGTCTCAAACATCTTCATACTGCAGTTATATTGTTAAGATTGAAGTTTATATTTGAAATTATACCTTAATTATATCTGTAGAGAAACTTTTTAAAAAATTAGTCAAACTTGTACATGCTGGATAACATGTTAAAAGAAATAAAATATTCTGGAGGTGATGAAGAATTTTTTTTAAAAAGTTCATTTATCATCCTTTTGTTTTGTTCTTCTTTGTGAATTTTTTTTTAACATTAATCAAAGACATTTCAATATCTTAATTAAGTCATCATAGCAAAAGGCTGTATGGAGCTTTTCTGATCAAAGGGTCTCTCGTGTCTGTTAACTCTGTTTATTTGTCATCCATGAAAATTTAACCCTAAACTAGGGTATCAAAGTCTTGCATGCGAATGTGTAGTAAAAAATGGTCCTTTAACGAGCAACAGGGTAATGTTTTACTCATAGTTAAATGAGAGCATTCTCAAATATAGTGAAGATTCAAGTTGGTCTAAATCATGGACCAGACCTAATATTAATAATATTAAAATATTTCTCATTTGTATTTTCATTTTTTTTTCTTCTTCTGGGATCAGATTTTATATAACTGGTCATTGCATGTATACATACATTTGGGGAAAAACCAGTAAACATTTTTCTTCAGAATAAGCATTGTTAGCCATATTGATGATGAAATATCCTCATGTTGTGGAATCAATTTTGTATTAGATGTGCCCTTATGACCCCTAAGTGGGGCCAAAATATTGGCCCATATTTGTTTTTCACTAGAATTAAGGGGTATTAGAATGTCGTAGATATCTGAAGAACACCAATATGACTCGTTAGTAAACATTGTGGGCCAAGTGTGGTTGCATTTAAACTGCACACTTTCATTACCCTACAGATTGTTAATCTCTTATTTAGCATATTTTTTTAAGGAGAAAATTAATTGTCTAACATTAATTTCCCTGTTTTGTATACACCTTAGAGTAATCCTTTAGATAAGATTGGGCTTTCATATAAAGTGCTATTTATAGAACAACAGTGAGCCTCTTTAATTCTATTTTTAACACATTGCCATGTGGTTGGCACTACTTTCATGGCTAACATTTTCTTGTTGAACTGACAAGTATGCATTTAAAGAATTGTACCTGTTGCAGTCAGTTTTCATTTAAAACAATGGTTCTTCACAAATAGTTGTAGCCACTTTGTTTATTTATCTATTTCATTTTTTTTTTTTTGATTTTTTAATGCACTGCTATAACCTGTGGCTGCGCAGTCCTGCAGGTGTTTTGTGCACTTCATAGCTGAAAACTACTGCAATTGTCAATGTAGCTGCATATACCCAAAGATGGTTTTCATTATGAAGATGAAATGGACCAGTTTTCAAGTGTTAGCAAGACTTATTTTTAAAGATATTAAGGTTTCTATTTTCAGTGAGTCTCACTTGGCTGCACACAATAGCAAACCCTTAAAGCATTGAATTCATATTTTGGGATGTCTCCGGTCCTATAACACACCTGGCCGTGCCGACAAATTGAATTCCGCGCGTTAGTGCGGTATGATAATTCGTCGGCACGGCCGGTGTAACGTTGAATATTGACCCGGGTTGAAAATTGATCCGGGGGGTCATTTTTCAACGTTGAATAGTGACACCAAAGGTGTTGAATTTAGACCCTAGTCCGTTGAAAACTGAGCCGGGTCGTGGAATTTTGATCATGAAACCGGTTCAAAATTCAACAGCATTAAAACACATATTTAAGACTTTGTTTTCACAATTGTGATTTAATTCATAGGCGTTGGTAACGGGGGAGGGGGGAGTGTAGGGATGCTTTCCATGGCCCCTTTTTTTGCAAAGATAGACATAATATAAGCATTGAACAATGTGAAATTGGGTTAGTTTCCCCCCCTGCTTTCCACAGGCACGTTACAGTATAGTAAAAAAAGAAGAGTAAGTGGAAGTGTTAAAAAAAATATTGGATCCCCCCTCCCCCCTCCAACCACCCCCCCCCCCCCCACCCCCACTCAATAGGATTTTCGGGTTTGGACTACTACTTTGGACAATGGATTTTTTTTTCTTGTCAATTTTTTTCAGATTTGAATTTTTTTTCTTTTTCAATTAGCCGCACTTTCTATTTGCTTTGGAACCAATGTAATCAATGCACACTTAATTCTGTAATTCAGTTAAATTCTTAGAATAAAATATTTTTTAAAATATCATAGATTTCAAAGTTTCATGTAGCTCAATATTGCAATATTTCGTGTAATATTTATTTAAAAAGAAGTAATTGGTATATGTAAATCCAGAATATTAGTTAACATAGTTAAACAAAATACAATCTAGTTCATAAATTTGTTTATTTGTTTGGCTAACAACACTTAATTTATTTCAATTTTAAAATTCCTAATATTAGTATTTGGAAAATGGTGAGAGTTTAACGCATGATGCACGTGCTTATTTAGTTATGCACAACATTAATAAACTATATAATGTCAAACTTGAAATGCGGATTTTTTCAAAATAAAAGGTTTTGTGATCTTTTTTGCATAGTTGCAAACAGTTCAAAAACGAACTTCACAATTAATACATATTTATTTTGTTATATGAAAGTAGAGGATGTAAAAGGGAGGTAATCTCCCCTTTTTGGGATTAGTACCATATATATTTAAAGAATGTTTTATTTGTATTTGTGACTGGACTGTTTTCTTCATTTTTGTAGTTTTTTAATCAAAAAACGTTTGCCTTAGATACACAACTCTTATTTTCAGTGTTATTTAATATTTGTAATAAAGTAGCCAAATTAAAACATTGAACACTCCCATCCCCGAATCGGGGAAACACAGGATAGTTTGTGAGGAATTTTTGAAGCGGACCTTCCATCCAATTAGAGAAACATGATTTGGTTTTCAACACAGGCTACTAGTTTACCTTTCCATTTTTGTTTGTTTGCTTGTTTGTTTATTGCGTTTCGTTTATTTATTTTGTTTATGTTTTTTGTCACAATATTTCAGAGGGTTTTGACACCATACCCCCGCTTCCGAGATACACTTTAGGATCTCTCTCTCTCTCTCTCTCTCTCTCTCTCTCTCTCTCTCTCTCTGAAGAGGAATGCGCTTTTTAGTTGTTTAGATTAAAAGAAGTTGCATGGACGGCATTTTTTAATTGTTGATATCAAAGATAGTGGGACGTGCAGCTTCTAGTCCATCCCAGATTCTACCTCTAGTTCTCATTCTCAAGGTTATGCTTTGAAAATGATCGATTTTTAGGCCGAGGCAGGCTACTGACAGATAAGTTTATTACAAGAATTCACCAACCTTGTTTAAAGTCTGCACTACTTACATGTTATGGTCACTATATTGATCTTTTCACAATGTCAAATATAACCTATCATTAGATTCATTTTGACCGATGTGTTTCATTCTAATTTTTAGGCTTTTAAATTTGTTAATTTTTAAACTGAATTTGACTAGGTGGGATGTTCTGCCTACCTGATCACTTTGATATTATATACGGCTCACTTTCTAGAAACAAGATTTCCAGGATTTTTGTTTTATGCCCTTTTCATGGTTTTGTACAATGCCATGTAGTTATTTATGGATGTGGATTTTATTTAGAAAATATTGTCAAAAATAAAGTTGTCATGCTTGAAGATAACTAAAATCGTGTATCAAAATGTACATATATACACGGGATGATAGGTTTATTTCTATTTTCCTTGAAAAGTTAAAAAAAATGAAACCGAAATGTAAATATAAAGATACTGATACATCCCGTAAAACCACTTTCAAGTTCAAAAAATGTTCAAACTCTTAGGTGGGGTCAATATTCATCAGGGTCTATTTTCAACTCGTTGAAGTCATCGGGGATAAGAAAAAAAATGTCAAGCTGTTGAAAAATGATCCCGGGTATAATTTCAACGACTTTTGGTCTCAATTTTCAACGTTGAAAAAACACCCTGGTTCAATATTCAACGTTGAAAAATGACCCCCGGGTCAATTTACAACTGGGGTCAATATTCAACGTTACACCGGGTTTGTTATAGGACCGAAGACATTCACAAATATGAATTGAATACTTATATTTACATTCTTTAATTTTCCCTCTTCATAATGGTTTATTTCGGTAATCCTTGATGTGAATTTAGCGGCCTTCAAATCTGGTGTACTTTATAAGCGTAAGGGCTGTTTGTGACGTTGTAAAGTTAAAAAACGCAAACAAACACGTCAAGGGACAAAAAGTGATAAATCAATTTTAAATGCACATTTGTTTTATTATTACGTTAATTCAAGAGGGTTAATTGTCTAAAATTAAATTGTGTCAAACAATGTACATTTTGGAGTTCATAAAGTATTGAAAATTCAAATAGTTCCTACTGTGTATCCTAACGCGCAGTGACAATGTTTTGCGTGTGTTATAGACATTTGAACGTCATTAATTTCTGATGGATTTCATGAAAAAATTACTAAATGATTGATTGATTGATTGTATATTGTTTAACGTCCCTCTAGAGAATTTTTCACTCATATGGAGACGTCACCGTATGCCGGTGAAGGGCTTCAAATTTAGACCTTTACTCGGCACTCAGGGCCATTGAGCAGTGAGGGATCTTTATCGTGTCAACGCCTGCCGCTGACACGGGGCCTCGGTTTTTAAGGTCTCATCCGAAGGACCCGCAACTTTCACTTCAAAGTGCCGAGCGCAAGGCGAAGGAACAGTTGCTACCCATTTTATCGACTGGCTCAGTCCCGGCCGAGACCTCCCGATCACGGATCGAGCGCTCTACCGACTGAGCTACCGTGAACGGTAAAATTACTAAATGTAACGCAATTTAAAATTATTCGCGTAATCAGAAATTAACACTACACATGTTGCATTTATAAATACATGCTTAGAGGTATTCATAAATTAGAGCATCATTGTTCGCTCTGAAGCAACTAAAATGTGAAAACACTATAATGATATATACCCTATTCTTTTTCGATCATTTGATAAAACAAATAATTTTGCAGCTCAGCGAAATCTTCTTTAAACTCTTCCAAACTTACATTTCCATTTTTGAATTTTACTTGACTTGTTAAAGGCAATGTGTCAGTTTTTTAAACTATGAAAGGCGAAATTTTTCCGATATTTATTCATAGATCTTGCTTCGAAACCTTTTAATTGCAAGAAAACTACACAGTGGCTAAATATAGAATATTTAATAATTATCTTTTGTTCTAATGTTCTCCCTGATAAGTCCCTAAGGAAATGTCAGAACAGGCGATGTAAATATAAATAACAATGGGGAACTAAAACCAAGTGTTTAAAAGGAGCGAATTTGAGAGAACAACGATTATCCAATTGGTGTATAATTAAGATAAATAATACATTACGCAAGAAGATGGGCCAAAAATAAAAAAAGAAAATTTTTAAACTTTGTCTGCATAAAAATATTAGTTGGATATTGAAAATCTCTTATTAAACATCTGAGTGTCAAAAAAATCTTCTTTCTGTATTCAGCAATTCAGAAGTAACTGAGGAATAAGGCAGATTACATGATCAATATGCATTTGTCACAACTGATAAAGCAAGTAACAATTTAATCTCTTTTTGTAAGACTCGATATTATAATTGTACTTTCGTCACTGAGGAACTTGGATTTCATTCTACAGAGAGGTGATCAAACTCATATCCAACTTCCGTGTATAACGGGATTTATTTTAGTTTGGTACAAATTTTTGCTTTTTAGCGGTTTCCAAATAGTCTACTGAAATTCTAACCGCTAAATTTGCTAAGTAAATATCTATACATCTTATAGATAAATATTATAGACGTGAAAAGTTTATTTCAGGTCGTCGGGGAATTTAAAATAATTAATCTTTGTTTGATGTACCCGACTTTAAATAAATATTAGCTATCTTATGTTATCTAATCACAAGGACCTTTCTGATAGACCTGTACGAATGTGCTCTTTGTCATGATCAGGAAAAATGATAACTGCTTCTTCTAAGAAAAGATATGTAAGAATTAGTTGAAAAGTGTCGACTTCAATGTTTCCCAAACATCTCTAGACCGGAACAGGTTGAATTCAGGTCGTCAGGGAAAATAATTGATTAGAAGGACCTTCCTAATAGACAAATGTGCTTATGTATGCGTCTTTAATCATCTAATTAAAAGGACCTGTAAAATAGTCGTGTTTGTTTATATATCTGTATACACACATTCTGTTGTTGTTCAATAAACCTACCCAGATCGAGTTGATGCGTTATGCCATCATAACTCAAGCTACATGGTATTTCTATCCCGTGATGTTGTGTCTGTATTAGTAACAGAAAAACACCATCCTTGTCAACTATTTGTACCGCGTCAGTGTAACCATCACACACCAGGATGTTCGACAGCGCGTCAGTACAGAGTCCTTGTGGACTAATTCAGGATCCTGATGGGTGTCCTGTGTAGGAGAAACAGCGTTTTCCTCCAGCTCTGTCACCACTTCGAAGCATAAGTCAGACAGAACTACGTCTCCATTGATGTTCTCTGTGATATACACTGGATAACTGTACAGTTCCTGTCCTGTATTTGTGTGTTGTATTGTCTGTATCTGTTGTCCTATGTGGTTATACTATGTACAATTCCTGTCCCGTATTTGTGTGTTGTATTGTATGTATCTGTTGTCCTATGTGGTTATACTATGTACAGTTCCTGTCCTGTATTTGTGTGTTGTATTGTCTGTATCTGTTGTCCTATGTGGTTATACTATGTACAGTTCCTGTATTTGTGTGTTGTATTGTCTGTATCTGTTGTCCTATGTGGTTATACTATGTACAGTCCCTGTCCGGTATTTGTGTGTTGTATTGTCTGTATCTGTTGTCGTATGTGGTTATACTATGTACAGTTCCTGTCCCGTATTTGTGTGTTGTATTGTATGTATCTGTTGTTCTATCTGGTTATACTATGTACAGTTCCTGTCCCCTATTTGTGTGTTGTATTGTATGTATCTGTTGTTCTATGTGGTCATACTATGTACAGTTCCTGTCCGGTATTTGTGTGTTGTGTTGTCTGTATCTGTTGTCCTATGTGGTTATACTATGTACAGTTCCTGTCCGGTATTTGTGTGTTGTATTGTATGTATCTGTTGTCCTATGTGGTTATACTATGTACAGTTCCTGTATTTGTGTGTTGTATTGTCTGTATCTGTTGTCCTATGTGGTTATACTATGTACAGTTCCTGTATTTGTGTGTTGTATTGTCTGTATCTATTGTCCTATGTGGTTATACTATGTACAGTTCCTGTCCTGTATTTGTGTGTTGTATTGTCTGTATCTGTTGTCCTGTGTGGTTATACTATGTACAGTTCCTGTCCTGTATTTGTGTGTTGTATTGTATGTATCTGTTGTCCTATGTGGTTATACTATGTACAGTTCCTGTATTTGTGTGTTGTATTGTCTGTAACTGTTATCCTATAAGTGATAATACTATGTACAGTTCCTGTATTTGTGTGTTGTATTGTCTGTATCTATTGTCCTATGTGGTTATACTATGTACAGTTCCTGTCCCGTATTTGTGTGTTGTATTGTATGTATCTGTTGTTCTATGTGGTTATATTATGTACAGTTCCTGTCCCCTATTTGTGTGTTGTATTGTATGTATCTGTTGTTCTATGTGGTTATACTATGTACAGTTCCTTTCCCTTTATTTGTGTGTTGTGTTGTCTGTATCTGTTGTCCTATGTGGTTATACTATGTACAGTTCCTGTCCTGTATTTGTGAGTTGTTTTTTCTGTATCTGTTGTCCTATGTGGTTATACTATGTACAATTCCTGTCCTGTATCTGTGTGTTGTATTGTCTGTATCTGTTGTCCTATGTGGTTATATTATGTAGAGTTCCTGTATTTGTGTGTTGTATTGTCTGTATCTTTTGTCCTATGTGGTTATACCATGTACAGTTCCTGTATTTGTGTTTTGTATTGTTTGTATCTGTTGTCCTATGTGGTTATACTATGTACAGTTCCTGTATTTGTGAGTTGTTTTGTCTGTATCTGTTGTCCTATGTGGTTATACTATGTACAGTTCCTGTCCTGTATCTGTGTGTTGTATTGTCTGTATCTGTTGTCCTATGTGGTTATACTATGTACAGTTCCTGTATTTGTGAGTTGTTTTGTCTGTATCTGTTGTCCTATGTGGTTATACTATGTACAGTTCCTGTCCTATATCTGTGTGTTTTATTGTGTGTATTTGTTGTCCTATGTGGTTATACTATGTACAGTTCCTGTATTTGTGTGTTGTATTGTTTGTATCTGTTATCCTATAAGGTTATACTATGTACAGTTCCTGTATTTGTGTGTTGTATTGTCTGTATCTGTTGTCCTATGTGGTTATACTATGTACAGTTCCTGTATTTGTGTGTTATATTGTCTGTATCTATTGTCCTATGTGGTTATACTATGTACAGTTTCTGTCCCGTATTTGTGTGTTGTATTGTATGTATCTGTTGTCCTATGTTGTTATACTATGTAGAGTTCCTGTCTCCTATTTGTGTGTTGTATTGTATGTATCTGTTGTTCTATGTGGTTATACCATGTACAGTTCCTGTCCTGTATTTGTGTGTTGTATTGTCTGTATCTGTTGTCCTATGTGGTTATACTATGTACAATTCCTGTCCCGTATTTGTGTGTTGTATTGTATGTATCTGTTGTCCTATGTGGTTATACTATGTACAGTTCCCATTCTGTATTTGTGTGTTGTATTGTCTGTATCTGTTGTTCTATGTGGTTATACTATGTACAGTTCCCATTCTGTATTTGTGTGTTGTATTGTCTGTATCTGTTGTTCTATGTGGTTATACTATGTACAGTTCCTGTCCTGTATTTGTGTGTTGTATTGTCTGTATCTTTTGTCCTATGTGGTTATACTATGTACAGTTCCTGTTCTGTATTTGTGTATTGTATTGTCTGTATCTGTTGTCCTATGTGGTTATACTATGTACAGTTCCTGTCCTGTATTTGTGTGTTGTATTGTCTGTATCTGTTGTTCTATGTGGTTATACTATGTACAGTTCTTGTCCTGTAATTGTGTGTTGTGTTGTCTGTATCTGTTGTCCTTTGTGGTTATACTATGTACAGTTCCTATCCTGTATTTGTGTGTTGTATTGTCTGTACATGTATCTGTTGTCCTATGTGGTTATACTATGTACAATTCCTGTCCTGTATTTGTGTGTTGTACTGTATGTATCTTTTGTCCTATGTGGTTTTACTATGTACAGTTCCTGTCCTGTATTTGTGTGTTGTATTCACTACTGGCTTTTAAAACCCCTGTCCGTATGAAAATCCACTGTCTTTCTCTGTATCCTACAGCATTTTCACCATAATCTACGGTATATCTACAGTATGCTACGGTATGATAGCTCTGTATATACAGTAAATCTCTGTATGCCACTGTATGTATCCCCAGTATGCCACAGTTACATACAGTAAGCCCCAATACGCCTACAGTATGCCACTGTATGGCTACTGTTTCCTACAGACAACTACGGTAATCCACATTACATTAATTTTAATCCCGAAAGTTGGATTTATTTGGCTTATTTAATGTAAACAAGTTTCCGCTAAAATGTCCCTCAAAGTCCTTTTGAAACATATTGCTACTTCTTTTAATTATTTTACTTCCGTGTTGGATATCAAAATAATCGTCTCATAATGCACAATCTTAATCCGTCAATAGCTTTTCCGATACTTTTATTTTGTTTTGATTGAAAAAAAAAACCCGGTTCTCTCACAAAGAGAAAATGTTATTTCAAACAGCCTCAGATAGGACACGGTCGCTCTCTGTCACAAAATAAACAAGGTATAGTGGTCAGTGAAAAAGACAATAGGTGTCATTACTGTTTACCCCGGCCATGTCCCTTGTAAATAATTAATGGCTTTGAAGTTCTCTCATAATCGTGTTAGGGTTTTGAATAACGATTTTTTTTAATCAAAACAAAGTAAAAATATGAAATTGCAATTGACAAATTAAAATTGTGCATCATCTGACGATTATTTTGATATCCATCATGGACGTAAAATAACTGTTATTCGCTTTTATATGCTAAAAAATACATTGTAACATAGTTTAGGATAAAAAAAATTTATACAAAAAGCCCTAATAATTTTCTTTTTGCGGAATATAAATAATTAATTATTTTGTTGTATTGTCAATTTAAAAAATATAATTAAAAAATTTGAAATTTTTATGGAGATAAATTATTGATTTCATTTATTTACCATTTATTTATTTCTCTAACACCTATTTAATCCATAAATTACTTGGAATGGCTTTTTTGTACCTTTTAGAAAAAAAAAATTACACAAAAACACACACCTTCACAACAATAGTAATGCTGCATTTTAGAAAATTTTAGATTCTAAAATAAATTCAATAATTGATTTTTAAATGGTTAGAAATTAAATAAATAAAACTGATGTTATGCACGTATTTTATCATTGTAAAAAGAACAATATATTTATCTATTTATTTTTTAAATTGACGATACAAGCAAATTAATTAATTATAATCCCGAAAGTTGGATTTATTTAGCTTATTTAATGTAAACAAGTTTCCGCTAAAATGACTCTCAAAGTCTTTTTGAAGCATTTTTAACCTACTTTTAATTTTTTTACTTCCGTGTTGGATATCAAAATAATCGTCTCATAATGCACAATCTTAATCCGCCAATAGCTTTTTTGATACTTTTTAAATTTGTTTTTGTTTGACAAAAAACGGTTTTCTCAAAAAGAGAAAACGTTTATTCAAACAGCCGCAGAGTGGACACGCTGGCTCTCTGTCACAAAATAAACAAGGTATAGTGGTCAGTGAAAAAGACAATAGGTGTCATTACTGTGTACCCCATGTCCCTTGTAAACAATCAATGGCTTTGAAATTCTTTCATAATCGTGTTAGGGTTTTGAATACCGATTTAAAAAATCAAAACAAAGTAAAAATATGAAAATGCAATTGACAAATTAATATTGTGCATAATCTGACGATTATTTTGATATCCATCATGAACGTAAAATTATTGGAATTTGTTTTCATATGCTTAAAAAATACTTTGTAGCATATTTAAGGGGAAATGATTTTCACATAAAAAAATTTAAAAAATCAATTGGGGTGGGGTGGGGTGTATATTTAATCACTTTGTTGTCTTGTCAGTTACAAAATAAATTAATTAATTTTTATTTATTTTGTTTATCTATGTATTTGTAGATAAATTGATAAACAAATATATAAATAAGATAAATAATTAGTTCATTTATTAATTTTGTATTTTTAAAGTCATTTATTTTATTTAATTTTCACTTACCACCTCACCTTATTTATTTTGTGCCGTTTTTACTATGAAGCTCTGTATTTGTCAAGAAATAGATTGATTTGTTTTTAAAATGATTAATTTCATTCAATTAATCTTATTTATTTTTTCAAGGAAACTATATCAATTTTAAAAACTACAATTTTCCAAAATTCAGCATTACCCCGGCCGTGTTTTTTTTTTTAAAGTTAAAAGTAACTCCAAATATTTTATGGATTAAATATGTGTTTTGAAAATAAATAAATTAATTAATAATTCAAACCAAAGTATAATTAAATAATTAATTTTAAAAATTGATAGATAAATTTTCTTTGAAGCAACAATTTATTAATATTTTTAATAGGTATTTCAGAGTTATAAAAGAGCACAATTAGTCTCTTAACACTTAAAAAAAATACTACCATGTGTTTAAAATAATGTTCAAAAATTTCTTAGGTAAGTAACTCTGTGTACTAAATTGACAATCCCACATCTTAGGTAACCGTACAGTGCTCTGGGAGTGTGTAAACTTCTTCTTTTTGCTTCAATGAACATATACAGGGGCGTACTGGGGCATATACTGTGGTTTACCGTAGTTGTCTGTACGAAACAGTAGCCATACAGTGGCATACTGTAGGCGTATCGGGGCCTACTGTATGTAACTGTGGCATGCTGGGGATACATACAGTGGCATACAGAGATTTACTGTATATACAGAGCTATCATACCGTAGCATACTGTAGATATACCGTAGATTACTGTGAAAATGCTGTAGGATACAGAGAAAGACAGTGGATTTTCATACGGACAGGGGTTTTAAAAGCCAGTAGTGATTGTCTGTATCTGTTGTCCTATGTGGTTATACCGTGTACAGTTCCTGTCCTGTATTTGTGTGTTGTATTGTCTGTATCTGTTGTCCTATGTGGTTATACTATGTACAGTTCCTATCCTGTATTTGTGTGTTGTATTGTCTGTATCTGTTGTCCTATGTGGTTATACTATGTACAATTCCTGTCCTGTATTTGTGTGTTGTACTGTATGTATCTTTTGTCCTATGTGGTTTTACTATGTACAGTTCCTGTCCTGTATTTGTGTGTTGTATTGTCCGTATCTGTTGTCCTATGTGGTTATACCGTGTACAGTTCCTGTCCTGTATTTGTGTGTTGTATTGTCTGTATTTGTTGTCCTATGTGGTTGTACTATGTACAGTTCCTGTCCTGTATTAGTGTGTTGTATAGCCTGTATCTGTTGTCCTATTTGGTTATACTATGTACAGTTCCTGTCCTGTATTTGTGTGTTGTATTGTCTGTATCTTTTGTCCTATGTGGTTATACTATGTACAGTTCCTGTATTTGTGTGTTGTATTGTTTGTATCTGTTGTCCTATGTGGTTATACTATGTACAGATCCTGTCCTTTATTTGTGTGTTGAATTGTCTGTATCTTTTGTCCTATGTGGTTATACTATGATTGTACAGATCCTGTCCTTTATTTGTATGTTGTATTGTCTGTATCTGTTGTCCTATGTGGTTATACTATGTACAGTTCCTGTCCTGTATGTGTGTGTTGTATTGTATGTATCTGTTTTCCTATGTGGTTATACTATGTACAGTTCCTGTCCTGTATTTGTGTGTTGTATTATAAGTATCTGTTTTCCTATGTGGTTATACTATGTACAGTTCCTGTCCTGTATTTGTGTGTTGTATTGTATGTATATGTTGTTACATGTGGTTATACTATGTACAGTTCCTGTCCTATATTTGTGTGTTGTGTTGTCTTTATCTGTCGTCCTATGTGGTTTAACTATGTACAGTTCCTGTCCTGTATTTGTGTGTTGTATTGTCTGTATCTGTTGTCCTTTGTGGTTATACTATGTACAGTTCCTGTCCTGTATTTGTGTGTTGTATTGTCTGTATCTGTTGTCCTATGTGGTTATACTATGTACAGTTCCTGTCCTGTATTTGAGTGTTGTATTGTCTGTATCTGTTGTATTATGTGGTTATACTATGTACAGTTCTTGTTCTGTATTTGTGTGTTGTATTGTATGTATCTGTTTTCCTTTGTGGTTATACTATGTACAGTTCCTGTCCTGTATTTGTGTGTTGTATTGTATGTATCTGTTGTTCTATGTGGTTATACTATGTACAGTTCTTGTCCTGTAATTGTGTGTTGTGTTGTCTGTATCTGTTGTCCTTTGTGGTTATACTATGTACAGTTCCTATCCTGTATTTGTGTGTTGTATTGTCTGTACATGTATCTGTTGTCCTATGTGGTTATACTATGTACAATTCCTGTCCTGTATTTGTGTGTTGTACTGTATGTATCTTTTGTCCTATGTGGTTTTACTATGTACAGTTCCTGTCCTGTATTTGTGTGTTGTATTCACTACTGGCTTTTAAAACCCCTGTCCGTATGAAAATCCACTGTCTTTCTCTGTATCCTACAGCATTTTCACCATAATCTACGGTATATCTACAGTATGCTACGGTATGATAGCTCTGTATATACAGTAAATCTCTGTATGCCACTGTATGTATCCCCAGTATGCCACAGTTACATACAGTAAGCCCCAATACGCCTACAGTATGCCACTGTATGGCTACTGTTTCCTACAGACAACTACGGTAATCCACATTACATTAATCTTAATCCCGAAAGTTGGATTTATTTGGCTTATTTAATGTAAACAAGTTTCCGCTAAAATGTCCCTCAAAGTCCTTTTGAAACATATTGCTACTTCTTTTAATTATTTTACTTCCGTGTTGGATATCAAAATAATCGTCTCATAATGCACAATCTTAATCCGTCAATAGCTTTTCCGATACTTTTATTTTGTTTTGATTGAAAAAAAAAACCCGGTTCTCTCACAAAGAGAAAATGTTATTTCAAACAGCCTCAGATAGGACACGGTCGCTCTCTGTCACAAAATAAACAAGGTATAGTGGTCAGTGAAAAAGACAATAGGTGTCATTACTGTTTACCCCGGCCATGTCCCTTGTAAATAATTAATGGCTTTGAAGTTCTCTCATAATCGTGTTAGGGTTTTGAATAACGATTTTTTTTAATCAAAACAAAGTAAAAATATGAAATTGCAATTGACAAATTAAAATTGTGCATCATCTGACGATTATTTTGATATCCATCATGGACGTAAAATAACTGTTATTCGCTTTTATATGCTAAAAAATACATTGTAACATAGTTTAGGATAAAAAAAATTTATACAAAAAGCCCTAATAATTTTCTTTTTGCGGAATATAAATAATTAATTATTTTGTTGTATTGTCAATTTAAAAAATATAATTAAAAAATTTGAAATTTTTATGGAGATAAATTATTGATTTCATTTATTTACCATTTATTTATTTCTCTAACACCTATTTAATCCATAAATTACTTGGAATGGCTTTTTTGTACCTTTTAGAAAAAAAAAAATTACACAAAAACACACACCTTCACAACAATAGTAATGCTGCATTTTAGAAAATTTTAGATTCTAAAATAAATTCAATAATTGATTTTTAAATGGTTAGAAATTAAATAAATAAAACTGATGTTATGCACGTATTTTATCATTGTAAAAAGAACAATATATTTATCTATTTATTTTTTAAATTGACGATACAAGCAAATTAATTAATTATAATCCCGAAAGTTGGATTTATTTAGCTTATTTAATGTAAACAAGTTTCCGCTAAAATGACTCTCAAAGTCTTTTTGAAGCATTTTTAACCTACTTTTAATTTTTTTACTTCCGTGTTGGATATCAAAATAATCGTCTCATAATGCACAATCTTAATCCGCCAATAGCTTTTTTGATACTTTTTAAATTTGTTTTTGTTTGACAAAAAACGGTTTTCTCAAAAAGAGAAAACGTTTATTCAAACGGTTTGTTCCCGTTTTGCACACATTTGAATTACAGGTAATTAAAAAATGTGTGAAAAACGGGAATTTGACCAGGTGAGATAATTACTAAATTGCTATAGTCTATACCATACTTAGTAAGTATGTGAAAGGTGAACTTATAGTGAACAAATAAGAGAATAAATACAACGTTAATGTATCTTCTTGGCTTGGGCAATATTTTCACATTAATTTTTATTCTCTATTTTCTTAATTATTTGCTATATCTTAAATCACTTAGAATTAATATAAAGATTGAAAAGTATTATCTTTTTAAGAAATTGGACTTATTTAATAAATAATATTGATAAATATTGATATTTAATTCAATAAAATCAAATATTTTCCCGTAAATAAAAAAAAAATAAAATTGTATAAAACCTCTTAAGCATACATAAGCTAAATCAGGTATTCACAGGTAAATCCAAACCAGAAATCGGACTATAATTGCTATCAAAACACACTTCACACCTATTGTTCTTTCCTAATTATCAAATGTGTGCAAAACGGGAACACACCATTCAAACAGCCGCAGAGTGGACACGCTGGCTCTCTGTCACAAAATAAACAAGGTATAGTGGTCAGTGAAAAAGACAATAGGTGTCATTACTGTGTACCCCATGTCCCTTGTAAACAATCAATGGCTTTGAAATTCTTTCATAATCGTGTTAGGGTTTTGAATACCGATTTAAAAAATCAAAACAAAGTAAAAATATGAAAATGCAATTGACAAATTAATATTGTGCATAATCTGACGATTATTTTGATATCCATCATGAACGTAAAATTATTGGAATTTGTTTTCATATGCTTAAAAAATACTTTGTAGCATATTTAAGGGGAAATGATTTTCACATAAAAAAATTTAAAAAATCAATTGGGGTGGGGTGGGGTGTATATTTAATCACTTTGTTGTCTTGTCAGTTACAAAATAAATTAATTAATTTTTATTTATTTTGTTTATCTATGTATTTGTAGATAAATTGATAAACAAATATATAAATAAGATAAATAATTAGTTCATTTATTAATTTTGTATTTTTAAAGTCATTTATTTTATTTAATTTTCACTTACCACCTCACCTTATTTATTTTGTGCCGTTTTTACTATGAAGCTCTGTATTTGTCAAGAAATAGATTGATTTGTTTTTAAAATGATTAATTTCATTCAATTAATCTTATTTATTTTTTCAAGGAAACTATATCAATTTTAAAAACTACAATTTTCCAAAATTCAGCATTACCCCGGCCGTGTTTTGTTTTTTAAAGTTCAAAGTCACTCCAAGTATTTTATGGATTAAATAGGTGTTTGCAAAATAAATAAATTAAGTAATAATTCAAACCAAAGTATAATTAAATAATTAATTTTAAAAATTGATAGATAAATTTTCTTTGAAGCAACAATTTATTAATATTTTTAATAGGTATTTCAGAGTTATAAAAGAGCACAATTAGTCTCTTAACACTTAAAAAAAATACTACCATGTGTTTAAAATAATGTTCAAAAATTTCTTAGGTAAGTAACTCTGTGTACTAAATTGACAATCCCACATCTTAGGTAACCGTACAGTGCTCTGGGAGTGTGTAAACTTCTTCTTTTTGCTTCAATGAACATATACAGGGGCGTACTGGGGCATATACTGTGGTTTACCGTAGTTGTCTGTACGAAACAGTAGCCATACAGTGGCATACTGTAGGCGTATCGGGGCCTACTGTATGTAACTGTGGCATGCTGGGGATACATACAGTGGCATACAGAGATTTACTGTATATACAGAGCTATCATACCGTAGCATACTGTAGATATACCGTAGATTACTGTGAAAATGCTGTAGGATACAGAGAAAGACAGTGGATTTTCATACGGACAGGGGTTTTAAAAGCCAGTAGTGATTGTCTGTATCTGTTGTCCTATGTGGTTATACCGTGTACAGTTCCTGTCCTGTATTTGTGTGTTGTATTGTCTGTATCTGTTGTCCTATGTGGTTATACTATGTACAGTTCCTATCCTGTATTTGTGTGTTGTATTGTCTGTATCTGTTGTCCTATGTGGTTATACTATGTACAATTCCTGTCCTGTATTTGTGTGTTGTACTGTATGTATCTTTTGTCCTATGTGGTTTTACTATGTACAGTTCCTGTCCTGTATTTGTGTGTTGTATTGTCCGTATCTGTTGTCCTATGTGGTTATACCGTGTACAGTTCCTGTCCTGTATTTGTGTGTTGTATTGTCTGTATTTGTTGTCCTATGTGGTTGTACTATGTACAGTTCCTGTCCTGTATTAGTGTGTTGTATA
>NW_026926641.1:0-28412 GCF_032062105.1 Saccostrea cuccullata | reverse complement strand
TTTTTTTTATGATTTTTTTCTTTCAAAATGATAACTAAAAATATCTATTCACTACTTGTGACGAATCTTTATTGTCTTCCTTTAATTGAATCTCAATAATAATGACAGATATCAACGTAAAGAATTTTATGCATGCTGCCGATGGACCATCGTAAAATTGTAAACAAACCTTGACATCGTGTTACATAGCCTATAGCAAAATTACCGTATCCTCTTTTGAGCGATTTATTGAGTATTTTTTATGTCGTTGACCATGTCGATATCACATCGTCAGTAATTTAGCTACATTTGTGAGAGAGCGCGCCACGCCGGATGACCTTCGCCGCACTTCGCCATTTTGTCGTAGTGAAGGACGCTAGTTTGTCAGGTCAGCCTCGGTTTCGTATTTTAATGGCGGACGCGTGAATAGAGTCTATTTCAACTTTTCTTTTTTGAAACTTTTTTTGCTTCACATGATAGCATTTTACTTGTACTGTTGAAATATGTCAGTCCCACCGGAACCAAAAACGGCAACTTCCGGTTATGAGAAAAACTACAGAATTTGAGTATTTTTCTTTCCCATAAATATTTTTTATGGATAAAGTATTTGGAATGATTTTTGGATATATTATTTAGACTGCAAATGTCTACAGTAACGTCAAACATTTTTTTAAAATTCACTTCCGGTCGTGTGATTTCCTGCCCTCAAAGTCAGAAGTTATCATAGCTAGATCTCGTAAACGGTAAGAGATTAAGACCCCAAACTAATAGGGATGGAGATCTTGATAAGTAGACAAATCCATTGAGTTTAAGATCGCCGCCGTCACTTCCGGTTGTCACAGGAAGTATAAATAAATCAAAATTCTCAACTTTTCTTTAGGGAATTTTCTTAGTATTACCTTATAGCATCTTATTTGTAGTTTCGAAATGTGTCAGTCCCAATGGAAACAAAAACGACAACTTCCGGTTATGAGAGAAAAACTGCGTAAATTGATATCATACTACCCCATAAATATTTTTTATAAAAATAGTATTTGAAATGATTTTAGGACATGTTATTCAGACTGCAAATGTCTAGAGTAAACCCCAAATATCTTTTTTTTTTTTTACTTCCGGTCACGTGATTTCTTGTTCTCAAAATAAAAAGTTAACAGAGATCTTTTAAACTGTTACAGATCAAGATACTTTACTTATCATGAAGAATGTGCAACAGACATAGGGTAAAATGCATTCACCGTCACTTCCGGTCGTCACAGGAAGTGATTAAAAATGATTTTTATAGTGTTATGAACACTATAATTGTCTAAAGTAACGTCGAGAATCTTGATAAGTTATACCTCCGGCCGTTTGTTTTCCTGTATTCGTTGTAAATATTATGTGCCTTTTTTAACATAGATAAAAGCTCATTCATGCAGAAAAATAGATAAGAACGGAAGACCTTTTTTGTTGCTGTAGCAACAAGAGTTTTTAGTTCTATTTATTGCTGCAAGTCCCAACTGTTACTTTTCTCTTCCTTTGTTATAAGCATAAACCATAGAGCTACAGCCTCACAAGACTTCTGCTTAAAATGTCATAGCATAACAATGTCAGCTAGGCCATAGCTGTCACAAGATCCATTTCTTATCCGTCTTAAAATATGGCATTTTCCCTGGCGACTACGTTTTCAATTAGGAACCTGCTCCGATTATCTTTTCTTTAGAGGGCGCCACAGGCAAACACGGTCCTGTATGGGAACACGCGCGCCTTATCAGTAGTTACCGATCGAAAAAAAACGTAAACAATCTGCTGTCAAACACATGCTCGTAAAACATGCCTGAAACTTGTTGTTGTGTGCCGAATTGTAGTAATCGGGGTGGCCATATATATTCCAACAGATCCGTTAAGAAGAAAAGCATGGATACACGCAATAAAACGTGGTGAAACTCGTTTTCAAAGCTGGACTCCGTCAACTCATGCTGTTGTTTGCAGAGCACATTTTAAATCAGACGACTATTTGACTGAAACCCAGCATGGTAACAATATTTATTTATTTATTTTGAAATCTTTGATAAGCATGTGCAAAGTAATGTTAATAGATTTTATTCTGAGCAATGGTTATGCCTTATTTGCTTAGATGAAATGCACTAAAATATAGAATCCCTTGTTTACCTCTCATACGAAGTAATCTGATAACGTTACAGACACTGCCACATGCAGACTCCCCACTGACAACTTCAATTACTGGTCATTTATTACAAACGCATTATCTTTTAACAATATAAACACAAGGCATGTCTAAAAGAACACATGCTGTTGCCTGATAATTTATGCATATCTACCAGTACAAGATACTGTGTTTTGACATTGATGTCTAATTAGCACCCTGCTTAAAAACAAATTTGACCTGTTTAGTTGAATTAATAAACACATGGGCATGTTTTGTAACATCAATTTTATAACAATAATACTTGTAATAATAATAATATTTTAGTATATTTATATTTGTTTTATTTGCTTTAAAAAGTTAGTTCAAATTATAAATTAATTATTTAATAAATAATCTAGTACTATGAACAAGTATTGATATATTAAATAATTTAATTCTTAGGAACTACTCCTTTAAGTAAAAGATTGAAGAAAACTGCAGTGCCAAGCATTTTTCCCTGGGTAGAGCCAAGTCCACATTCACATGAACGAGCCGACAGAGCCAAGTCCAGAGGCATCAAACGAAAACTAGCAGAAGAATTTTCTGCTTCGTCTTCCATAGATGAATTCATCTATACATCAGCTGATGATCTGCAAGTATCCGAGGAAATTGTATCTAACTTTACCCAAATTTTAGCTGAAGAAATTCAAGTCACTGTTCAGAAATCTGACGTTAAATTTTTTGATGTACAGACACAAACTCCTCGGTATCCCCAATGATATTGAAAACTTTACAAATGATGATGCCGGAGTAAATTTCTATACTCGATTGGAAACTGTGAACTAAATTTTATTTTGTTTTAAGAACCTTATATGCAGCTCACTGTTTGAATTATATTTATCATAAGGTTTCAAACATAAGTGTTCCTGACCAATTTTTCTTAGTCCTCTGCAAGTTACGGCGCCATACGTTCAAGATTAATTGGAGTTTCCGAAAAACTGTATCAAATATATTTTTTACATGGATTTTATTCATGAGTAAGCAATGGCAGGAAATCGATATTTGGCCTACAAAGTATTTTGTAAACTATTACTGTCCATCAGATTTTAAAACAAAATTTCCAATACTAGAGTGATAATAGATGGCACAGAGTGTACTATTAAAAGACCAAAGTTACCAAAGCCACAACAAGCAACGTATTCTACCTATAAAAACCGTAACACGGTAAAAGTTCTTGTAGGAGCGACACCAGGTGGATTAACATCTTATATTTCTACAGCTTATGGGGGATACCACAAGTGACCGTCAAATAGTTGAAAGAAGTAGGCTGTTAGAAATGTGCAATTCTGGAGATTCAATAATGGCGGACAAAGGTTTCAATGTGCAGGATATATTTGTACACAGGAACATTCAAATAAATACACCAACATTTTTCAAAAAGAAAACAGAATGTCATGTGCTACTGTGATTGAGGACCGAAAATATCCAGCAAACGTGTGCACATTGAGAGGATCATTGGACTTGCAAAAACATTCAAAATTCTGACTGAGCCTATGAATAGTTCTGAAACAAAACTTTCTTCAGAAATAATCTATGTTTGTTTCATGTTGTGTAATTTTAAGAATTGCATAGTGCCATCTTATGCATAACTTGGTATTAAAAATGACATAATAAGAGAAAAAAGTCTTTATTTCATTTTTCTTTATTGCAACTACATTTTCCATCATATGTCTTGAAAAAAGTTTTTTCCAATAGAGCAGACTTAAAAAAATCTTCATAGAATTCATTCAATTTTTTCTTCATCTCATCAATAAATTTATCATCCCTTTATTGCAAAGAACAAAAAGTCATTGAAAGTATACACAACAAATATACACTCATTTTTCTCTGCACAGTAAAGTTGTTCCTTGGACCTGATAGTAATAGTCATGGGTTTTATTCAAATAAAATTTACTTCCAGACTGCTTGATATAAGGAACTGTTTTTGAGGAAATAAAACTGTTTCTTGCCACATATGGACACTTAACTTCAATCAAGGTGTCATCGTCAATAATACCATCTGGGGTTGCTGCTAAATGAGGGGAGTCCAGACTGACACAAATTCCACTATTGTAAACTGTGCGTCCCAAAATTTCCTGGTACTTCTTCACAGCTTCTTTTTCGTATTTTCTTCCATGAAGAATAGGTTTAGCATTAATTTTTTGTGCCTTTGTTGTTAAAAAGTCAGCAAGTTTCACCTTATCAGTTCGATCAGTTGCTTTACATATTCTCCCGAATACCGAAGAATGAAGACGTTTGCAACGTTCCTCAAACCAAAGGTCGTTGGCCGCTTGTGTAGCTGTTTTTATCATAACTTGACGTGCATTCTCCTCTGAAATTTCTGATACATTTAAAAGTTTCAAATCATTTTCACTAAACATGTCTCAATAGTCATGGTCCAGGTTGTAAGCTTTCATGTTTACAGGCTCATACAGCTGAAAAATTGGAGTACTTGTCTCTAATACCTGGGTAATTAGAGCACACATTTCTAAAGTAAGACTGGTATCCCGGGATTCCTCTGAATTCAACTGGACGAGGGTCATAGTCATTATTTCATACTTCGTCACAGCCTGGCATGTCCAACTGTCTTGCTTTCATAGGGCTTCCTTTATGGGGCTTAGCACGATGAAAAGTTTGTAACCTGTGTGTGCAGGTGAGTTCTTTTAAGTATGTCCCATGCTTAACAAAATCTGCACATGAAAAAAGTACAGCACAGACATGCTTGCAATGTGCATCAGGTCCCATGCCTGCCGCACATTCACATTGAGACTCTATAACATTTCTGTCTTTTCCTATCATAATGTCAACAACATATTTCACAGACTTCATCATTGAAGCTTTACACTACTTCTAACGAACCAATTTGAATCATGAAATGTCACCCTCACATACTGGATAAACCCATCGTTGTACATATCCCTTCCTTTCTTATCAGTTGTCTTATTAAACTTCGACAAGAAAGTGGAAATTGCTGCCTCTGTGCAACCTGGAAAGGTCTTGTCACCATGAAGGTCCTTGTAGAGTTGTGGATCTGGCGTCATCATCATAAATTCAGGTCCATAAACATCGGTCTTAGCACAAATGTGCATTTCTTCTGTAGGCTTCAAGTCTGCAATAAAATAAGCATATTTAATTCTTTTTCATGTATATTTTGAGTGAAACATAGCTGCAACAATCAGGAAATAATAATAATGCTTCATAATAAAAATGTAGAGAAGTATTCTTATTTTACTGCAAGCACCAAGCAATATGAGATCGATGTTAGAATTACCGAGGAAATTCAAGTTAAAAATCTAACACGCTAAAGTTGCAGATTATTTAAGAATTAGTTTCTTAAATGAGGTAATTCTGATATTTACTGTCAATTTGACTTAATGTTAATCTTTTACACACCATTGATAATTATTTACTGTGTTATTAATAATGTTTACTTGGATTTGCATGAAAACATCGTATGTTTATTTACCTCTCCACAAGTTCCCACTTCCTTCCTGATTTCTTTGCTCCAAACTTTTCTAACTCGTTCTTAAGTTCAGGTATAGTCATATCACCACAATTAGATGCCATAGTAAATTAAGGATTGTAACTGAAACGTGTGTGCTTTCCGATATCGTATTCGAGAATGGATGCTGATTATCCATCTTCACAGGTTTTATCACTTTTGTAATGGACCGCATTTTCCTGTCGGCGCCCCCTACCGATACAAGATAAGATAACCGACTCCGGTTCCCCAATATTTAGGAACCTGCTCCGATTATCTTTTCTTTAGAGGGCGCCACAGGCAAACACGGTCCTGTATCGGAACACCCTCGCGCCTTATCAGTAGTTACCGATCGAAAAAAAACGTAAACAATCTGCTGTCAAACACATGCTCGTAAAACATGCCTGAAACTTGTTGTTGTGTGCCGAATTGTAGTAATCGGGGTGGCCATATATATTCCAACAGACCCGTTAAGAAGAAAAGCATGGATACACGCAATAAAACGTGGTGAAACTCGTTTTCAAAGCTGGACTCCGTCAACTCATGCTGTTGTTTGCAGAGCACATTTTAAATCAGACGACTATTTGACTGAAACCCAGCATGGTAACAATATTTATTTATTTATTTTGAAATCTTTGATAAGCATGTGCAAAGTAATGTTAATAGATTTTATTCTGAGCAATGGTTATGCCTTATTTGCTTAGATGAAATGCACTAAAATATAGAATCCCTTGTTTACCTCTCATACGAAGTAATCTGATAACGTTACAGACACTGCCACATGCAGACTCCCCACTGACAACTTCAATTACTGGTCATTTATTACAAACGCATTATCTTTTAACAATATAAACACAAGGCATGTCTAAAAGAACACATGCTGTTGCCTGATAATTTATGCATATCTACCAGTACAAGATACTGTGTTTTGACATTGATGTCTAATTAGCACCCTGCTTAAAAACAAATTTGACCTGTTTAGTTGAATTAATAAACACATGGGCATGTTTTGTAACATCAATTTTATAACAATAATACTTGTAATAATAAAAATATTTTAGTAAATTTATATTTGTTTTATTTGCTTTAAAAAGTTAGTTCAAATTATAAATTAATTATTTAATAAATAATCTAGTACTATGAACAAGTATTGATATATTAAATAATTTAATTCTTAGGAACTACTCCTTTAAGTAAAAGATTGAAGAAAACTGCAGTGCCAAGCATTTTTCCCTGGGTAGAGCCAAGTCCACATTCACATGAACGAGCCGACAGAGCCAAGTCCAGAGGCATCAAACGAAAACTAGCAGAAGAATTTTCTGCTTCGTCTTCCATAGATGAATTCATCTATACATCAGCTGATGATCTGCAAGTATCCGAGGAAATTGTATCTAACTCTACCCAAATTTTGGCTGAAGAAATTCAAGTCACTGTTCAGAAATCTGACGTTAAATTTTTTGATGTACAGACACAAACTCCTCGGTATCCCCCAATGAGTATTGAAAACTTTACAAATGATGATGCCGGAGTAAATTTCTATACTGGATTGGAAACTCTAACTAAATTTTATTTTGTTTTAAGAACCTTAGGACCCGCAGCTCACTGTTTGAATTATATTTATCATAAGGTTTCAAACATAAGTGTTCCTGACCAATTTTTCTTAGTCCTCTGCAAGTTACGGCGCCATACGACCAATTTTGAACTTTCAAGATTATTTGGAGTTTCCGAAAAGACTGTATCAAATATATTTTTTACATGGATTTTATTCATGAGTAAGCAATGGCAGGAAATCGACATTTGGCCTACAAAGTATCTTGTAAAATATTACTGTCCATCAGATTTTAAAACAAAATTTCCAAATACTAGAGTGATAATAGATGGCACAGAGTGTCCTATTAAAAGACCAAAGTTACCAAAGCCACAGCAAGCAACGTATTCTACCTATAAAAACCGTAACACGGTAAAAGTTCTTGTAGGAGCGACACCAGGTGGATTAACATCTTATATTTCTACAGCTTATGGGGGATCCACAAGTGACCGTCAAATAGTTGAAAGAAGTAGGCTGTTAGAAATGTGCAATTCTGGAGATTCAATAATGGCGGACAAAGGTTTCAATGTGCAGGATATGTTTGTACACAGGAACATTCAAATAAATACACCAACATTTTTCAAAAAGAAAAACAGAATGTCATGTGCTACTGTGATTGAGGACCGAAAAATATCCAGCAAACGTGTGCACATTGAGAGGATCATTGGACTTGCAAAAACATTCAAAATTCTGACTGAGCCTATGAATAGTTCTGAAACAAAACTTTCTTCAGAAATAATCTATGTTTGTTTCATGTTGTGTAATTTTAAGAATTGCATAGTGCCATCTTATGCATAACTTGGTATTAAAAATGACATAATAAGAGAAAAAAGTCTTTATTTCATTTTTCTTTATTGCAACTACATTTTCCATCATATGTCTTGAAAAAAGTTTTTTCCAATAGAGCAGACTTAAAAAAATCTTCATAGAATTCATTCAATTTTTTCTTCATCTCATCAATAAATTTATCATCCCTTTCTATTGCAAAGAACAAAAAGTCATTGAAAGTATACACAACAAATATACACTCATTTTTCTCTGCACAGTAAAGTTGTCCTTGGACCTGATAGTAATAGTCATGGGTTTTATTCAAATAAAATTTACTTCCAGACTGCTTGATATAAGGAACTGTTTTTGAGGAAATAAAACTGTTTCTTGCCACATATGGACACTTAACTTCAATCAAGGTGTCATCGTCAATAATACCATCTGGGGTTGCTGCTAAATGAGGGGAGTCCAGACTGACACAAATTCCACTATTGTAAACTGTGCGTCCCGAAATTTCCTGGTACTTCTTCACAGCTTCTTTTTCGTATTTTCTTCCATGAAGAATAGGTTTAGCATTAATTTTTTGTGCCTTTGTTGTTAAAAAGTCAGCAAGTTTCACCTTATCAGTTCGATCAGTTGCTTTACATATTCTCCCGAATACCGAAGAATGAAGACGTTTGCAACGTTCCTCAAACCAAAGGTCGTTGGCCGCTTGTGTAGCTGTTTTTATCATAACTTGACGTGCATTCTCCTCTGAAATTTCTGATACATTTAAAAGTTTCAAATGATTTTCACTAAACGTGTCTTTTAGATAGTCATGGTCCAGGTTGTAAGCTTTCATGTTTACAGGCTCATACAGCTGAAAAATTGGAGTCTTACTAATACCTGGGTAATTCAAGCACACATTTCTAAAGTAAGACTGGTATCCCGGATTGCCTCTAAATTCAACTGGACGAGGGTCATAGTCATTATTGCATACTTCGTCACAGCCTGGCGTGTCCAACTGTCTTGCTTTCATAGGGCTTCCTTTATGGGGCTTAGCACGATGAAAAGTTTGTAACCTCTGTGTGCAGGTGAGTTCTGTTTTGTATGTCCCATGCTTAACAAAATCTGCACATGAAAAAAGTACAGCACAGACATGCTTGCAATGTGCATCGGGTCCCATGCCTGCCGCACATTCACATTGAGACTCTATAACACTTCTGTCTTTTCCTATCATAATGTCAACAACATATTTCACAGACTTCATCATTGAAGCTTTTACACTACTTCTAACGAACCAATTTGAATCATGAAATGTCACCCTCACATACTGGATAAACCCATCGTTGTACATATCCCTTCCTTTCTTATCAGTTGTCTTATTAAACTTCGACAAGAAAGTGGAAATTTCTGCCTCTGTGCAACCTGGAAAGGTCTTGTCACCATGAAGGTCCTTGTAGAGTTGTGGATCTGGCGTCATCATCATAAATTCAGGTCCATAAACATCGGTCTTAGCACAATGTGCATTTCTTCTGTAGGCTTCAAGTCTGCAATAAAATAAGCATATTTAATTCTTTTTCATGTATATTTTGAGTGAAACATAGCTGCAACAATCAGGAAATAATAATACTGCTTCATAATAAAAATGTAGAGAAGTATTCTTATTTTACTGCAAGCACCAAGCAATATGAGATCGATGTTAGAATTACCGAGGAAATTCAAGTTAAAAATCTAACACGCTAAAGTTGCAGATTATTTAAGAATTAGTTTCTTAAATGAGGTAATTCTGATATTTACTGTCAATTTGACTTAATGTTAATCTTTTACACACCATTGATAATTATTTACTGTGTTATTAATAATGTTTACTTGGATTTGCATGAAAACATCGTATGTTTATTTACCTCTCCACAAGTTCCCACTTCCTTCCTGATTTCTTTGCTCCAAACTTTTCTAACTCGTTCTTAAGTTCAGGTATAGTCATATCACCACAATTAGATGCCATAGTAAATTAAGGATTGTAACTGAAACGTGTGTGCTTTCCGATATCGTATTCGAGAATGGATGCTGATTATCCATCTTCACAGGTTTTATCACTTTTGTAATGGACCGCATTTTCCTGTGGCGCCCCCTACCGATACAAGATAAGATAACCGACTCCGGTTCCCCAATATTTAGGAACCTGCTCCGATTATCTTTTCTTTAGAGGGCGCCACAGGCAAACACGGTCCTGTATCGGAACACCCTCGCGCCTTATCAGTAGTTACCGATCGAAAAAAAACGTAAACAATCTGCTGTCAAACACATGCTCGTAAAACATGCCTGAAACTTGTTGTTGTGTGCCGAATTGTAGTAATCGGGGTGGCCATATATTTCCAACAGACCCGTTAAGAAGAAAAGCATGGATACACGCAATAAAACGTGGTGAAACTCGTTTTCAAAGCTGGACTCCGTCAACTCATGCTGTTGTTTGCAGAGCACATTTTAAATCAGACGACTATTTGACTGAAACCCAGCATGGTAACAATATTTATTTATTTATTTTGAAATCTTTGATAAGCATGTGCAAAGTAATGTTAATAGATTTTATTCTGAGCAATGGTTATGCCTTATTTGCTTAGATGAAATGCACTAAAATATCGAATCCCTTGTTTACCTCTCATACGAAGTAATCTGATAACGTTACAGACACTGCCACATGCAGACTCCCCACTGACAAGTTAAATTACTGGTCATTTATTACAAACGCATTATCTTTTAACAATATAAACACAAGGCATGTCTAAAAGAACACATGCTGTTGCCTGATAATTTATGCATATCTACCAGTACAAGATACTGTGTTTTGACATTGATGTCTAATTAGCACCCTGCTTAAAAACAAATTTGACCTGTTTAGTTGAATTAATAAACACATGGGCATGTTTTGTAACATCAATTTTATAACAATAATACTTGTAATAATAAAAATATTTTAGTAAATTTATATTTGTTTTATTTGCTTTAAAAAGTTAGTTCAAATTATAAATTAATTATTTAATAAATAATCTAGTACTATGAACAAGTATTGATATATTAAATAATTTAATTCTTAGGAACTACTCCTTTAAGTAAAAGATTGAAGAAAACTGCAGTGCCAAGCATTTTTCCCTGGGTAGAGCCAAGTCCACATTCACATGAACGAGCCGACAGAGCCAAGTCCAGAGGCATCAAACGAAAACTAGCAGAAGAATTTTCTGCTTCGTCTTCCATAGATGAATTCATCTATACATCAGCTGATGATCTGCAAGTATCCGAGGAAATTGTATCTAACTCTACCCAAATTTTGGCTGAAGAAATTCAAGTCACTGTTCAGAAATCTGACGTTAAATTTTTTGATGTACAGACACAAACTCCTCGGTATCCCCCAATGAGTATTGAAAACTTTACAAATGATGATGCCGGAGTAAATTTCTATACTGGATTGGAAACTCTAACTAAATTTTATTTTGTTTTAAGAACCTTAGGACCCGCAGCTCACTGTTTGAATTATATTTATCATAAGGTTTCAAACATAAGTGTTCCTGACCAATTTTTCTTAGTCCTCTGCAAGTTACGGCGCCATACGACCAATTTTGAACTTTCAAGATTATTTGGAGTTTCCGAAAAGACTGTATCAAATATATTTTTTACATGGATTTTATTCATGAGTAAGCAATGGCAGGAAATCGACATTTGGCCTACAAAGTATCTTGTAAAATATTACTGTCCATCAGATTTTAAAACAAAATTTCCAAATACTAGAGTGATAATAGATGGCACAGAGTGTCCTATTAAAAGACCAAAGTTACCAAAGCCACAGCAAGCAACGTATTCTACCTTTAAAAACCGTAACACGGTAAAAGTTCTTGTAGGAGCGACACCAGGTGGATTAACATCTTATGGGAAAAGAGTACCAATTATTTTCCCATAGAACTCTATACAAACATTTTGTCCTCTCACTACTATACTAATTTAATTTCAGATAATTCCTTGGCATCGTTTGAAACTTTAATCCAAGCGCTTATAAAAAATCCCGGAAAAAATATAGGGTCCCATGGCGTTTATAGGTCAAAATTGCAGTTCTTTAAAACTTATAGGTTTCGGCAGTAAATAACGCTCTGCAAAAAAAATCACCCCCCACTCCTACAATCTCCCCTGGTATTTCTATACTCTCTGTAATATTCCTACATTCCATCATTTATTTCAAATATTAATATTTTTACTTTAAAATGAAAAACATTACATACCTCATTTCAGCCAATCAGGTAATGCCGACCTATTCAGTACTCGACTCTACATTGTGCCACAAACAACACCATGTGCTCATCCGGGGATTTGGTACTCTCATTCCTATACTTACATATTTACCTCTCCCAGAATTTGTCAATTTTGTAATTTTCAAAGACTTTATACTTACCAATGAATATGTATAAAATTTTAGGCCTGTCACTCCAGTGTCTTGGAAGCTGTGACAATCTTAATTAATGACACCTCCCTCCATTAAGTAGAATTCCAGGGAGTGAGAAACTGTCATTCCTTTGATGTGATCTGGATACAGTTGTGACTGTAATGAATAAAACATTTATAAATTGCATGATTTTGTTTCTTATTGTCAATAAAATGCTATAAAGTCACATTTGTGTCATTTTTTTTCATAAGGGTGGATTCTACCCAGAATTTAAAAAAGGCTCCAAAATTTGATAAAATATAGCTAATTAAGCAAAATTGAAAGGCTTTAAAAAGACTAATTCAGAATTTTTTTTATGCTTATGAAAAGTAAATTATTTGAGACTCTGATATACTAATTGATTCTTATCTAACCCCTCATGTTGCTTAAGTATGTGCAAAAAAGTATCACCACCCCCCAGTGAAAGACACTTGGAGAAATAGCAGGCGCCCCCTATTATATTTGTTTACAATAAATTTAAATGAGAGAAAATCAATCCTTTTGATAATAAATGAAAGTTCAGTATCTACAGTCTTATACAGTACAATCTTAATCTACAGGATGGAGTTTTATACATAGAAAAGGGGAATTTAGATCAATTTTTCAAAAATAAGAAATGCAATAATTTTGACTTTAAACCCCAAAATGCACAACATAATAAGAGGCTGGATAGTTAAAAAGTGGAAAATTACCTATAAAAACCGTAACACGGTAAAAGTTCTTGTAGGAGCGACACCAGGTGGATTAACATCTTATGGGAAAAGAGTACCAATTATTTTCCCATAGAACTCTATACAAACATTTTGTCCTCTCACTACTATACTAATTTAATTTCAGATAATTCCTTGGCATCGTTTGAAACTTTAATCCAAGCGCTTATAAAAAATCCCGGAAAAAATATAGGGTCCCATGGCGTTTATAGGTCAAAATTGCAGTTCTTTAAAACTTATAGGTTTCGGCAGTAAATAACGCTCTGCAAAAAAAATCACCCCCCACTCCTACAATCTCCCCTGGTATTTCTATACTCTCTGTAATATTCCTACATTCCATCATTTATTTCAAATATTAATATTTTTACTTTAAAATGAAAAACATTACATACCTCATTTCAGCCAATCAGGTAATGCCGACCTATTCAGTACTCGACTCTACATTGTGCCACAAACAACGCCATGTGCTCATCCGGGGATTTGGTACTCTCATTCCTATACTTACATATTTACCTCTCCCAGAATTTGTCAATTTTGTAATTTTCAAAGACTTTATACTTACCAATGAATATGTATAAAATTTTAGGCCTGTCACTCCAGTGTCTTGGAAGCTGTGACAATCTTAATTAATGACACCTCCCTCCATTAAGTAGAATTCCAGGGAGTGAGAAACTGTCATTCCTTTGATGTGATCTGGATACAGTTGTGACTGTAATGAATAAAACATTTATAAATTGCATGATTTTGTTTCTTATTGTCAATAAAATGCTATAAAGTCACATTTGTGTCATTTTTTTTCATAAGGGTGGATTCTACCCAGAATTTAAAAAAGGCTCCAAAATTTGATAAAATATAGCTAATTAAGCAAAATTGAAAGGCTTTAAAAAGACTAATTCAGAATTTTTTTTATGCTTATGAAAAGTAAATTATTTGAGACTCTGATATACTAATTGATTCTTATCTAACCCCTCATGTTGCTTAAGTATGTGCAAAAAAGTATCACCACCCCCCAGTGAAAGACACTTGGAGAAATAGCAGGCGCCCCCTATTATATTTGTTTACAATAAATTTAAATGAGAGAAAATCAATCCTTTTGATAATAAATGAAAGTTCAGTATCTACAGTCTTATACAGTACAATCTTAATCTACAGGATGGAGTTTTATACATAGAAAAGGGGAATTTAGATCAATTTTTCAAAAATAAGAAATGCAATAATTTTGACTTTAAACCCCAAAATGCACAACATAATAAGAGGCTGGAAAGTTAAAAAGTGGAAAATTTACCTGCTATGTATAGAAAAGTGTCCGACAAAATATATCGGGTGGGTAGCGAGTCTCCGTCTTCTTCTTGTATAGAGAAAATGCCCCCGCTGAGCAGGTACCCAACTCTCCCGGGGCCGAGGAAGCTGAAAGATGAAAGTCCTCTACAGTGCTAAAAACAAAATAAATCAGAAAAATTAGTCAAATCACATCTTAAGCATTTATTTAACAGCAATATTTTTCAGGTTTTCTAAAAAATAAAAAAAATTACACACCTTCTACATTGTTTATTGTTTTAAAAATGTACCCCCAAAGGGTGGGGTACATGTTACACAATATTACATGTAATTACATGTAAATACAAAAAGGCCTAATCTTATACATGCATTTTTAAGTCATTCCAATAATTCCTGGAAAAAATCAGAAGTCTAGGTTCTCTACAATAAAGATTTTATGATGTTGAAATTCTACATGCCTGGTTTGTAAGTCTAAGGGAAGTAACTCTAATTACAAAAACTGGAAAGCAGTAAAAAATGAGTTGCCGAGGGCTACGATGATGAAAAAAACAAGCAGCAAGAAAGGAAAAATACAGACCTAAGTGTAGCTACACCAAAGAAACAACTTCACTACAAATTCAGTACCCTGCAGTCCAAGTAAAGCAATCCAGAGAATCACACGCACTACCAGCCAAAAGATGTCAAGAGAGAAAAGTGTGCAACTTTGACATGACCACTATAGAATGCCCTTTTTAGGTTCACCAGAACTATTTGAAAAGATACCGTATGCAACCGTTAAAGAAATGAAATGAAATGAACACCAGGTCACAGCCCCTACAATGCCATACATGTACATATATATAGAACACAACACATAAAGACACACATGTAAATACATATAATATTAATGTACATGCATATATTTATACAAACTTACTTACACATAAATATTCATCATAAGAGCAATCTGATGCACTTTATTAACTTACTCTCCTCCTCGGACAATATCAAATGTACCACGCTATACTAATATCTACATTCTACTCACTACTCCCCCCCCCCTTACCGAGAACAGAATTCCTCCAAAATCTCAACACATGAAAAACAATTCCATTTTTTTTGCTATTTACCTCTCAGTGTGTCATCAATATTCGGATTAAGAGCAAAAAATCACTTTTCATGACTTTAAATTCACTTAACATTTTAAAAATTTGGGTCTCTATAGGGAAAAGAGTACCAATTATTTTCCCATAGAACTCTATACAAACATTTTGTCCTCTCACTACTATACTAATTTAATTTCAGATAATTCCTTGGCATCGTTTGAAACTTTAATCCAAGCGCTTATAAAAAATCCCGGAAAAAATATAGGGTCCCATGGCGTTTATAGGTCAAAATTGCAGTTCTTTAAAACTTATAGGTTTCGCCAGTAAATAACGCTCTGCAAAAAAAATCACCCCCCACTCCTACAATCTCCCCTGGTATTTCTATACTCTCTGTAATATTCCTACATTCCATCATTTATTTCAAATATTAATATTTTTACTTTAAAATGAAAAACATTACATACCTCATTTCAGCCAATCAGGTAATGCCGACCTATTCAGTACTCGACTCTACATTGTGCCACAAACAATGCCATGTGCTCATCCGGGGATTTGGTACTCTCATTCCTATATTTCTACAGCTTATGGGGGATCCACAAGTGACCGTCAAATAGTTGAAAGAAGTAGACTGTTAGAAATGTGCAATTCTGGAGATTCAATAATGGCGGACAAAGGTTTCAATGTGCAGGATATGTTTGTACACAGGAACATTCAAATAAATACACCAACATTTTTCAAAAAGAAAAACAGAATGTCATGTGCTACTGTGATTGAGGACCGAAAAATATCCAGCAAACGTGTGCACATTGAGAGGATCATTGGACTTGCAAAAACATTCAAAATTCTGACTGAGCCTATGAATAGTTCTGAAACAAAACTTTCTTCAGAAATAATCTATGTTTGTTTCATGTTGTGTAATTTTAAGAATTGCATAGTGCCATCTTATGCATAACTTGGTATTAAAAATGACATAATAAGAGAAAAAAGTCTTTATTTCATTTTTCTTTATTGCAACTACATTTTCCATCATATGTCTTGAAAAAAGTTTTTTCCAATAGAGCAGACTTAAAAAAATCTTCATAGAATTCATTCAATTTTTTCTTCATCTCATCAATAAATTTATCATCCCTTTCTATTGCAAAGAACAAAAAGTCATTGAAAGTATACACAACAAATATACACTCATTTTTCTCTGCACAGTAAAGTTGTCCTTGGACCTGATAGTAATAGTCATGGGTTTTATTCAAATAAAATTTACTTCCAGACTGCTTGATATAAGGAACTGTTTTTGAGGAAATAAAACTGTTTCTTGCCACATATGGACACTTAACTTCAATCAAGGTGTCATCGTCAATAATACCATCTGGGGTTGCTGCTAAATGAGGGGAGTCCAGACTGACACAAATTCCACTATTGTAAACTGTGCGTCCCGAAATTTCCTGGTACTTCTTCACAGCTTCTTTTTCGTATTTTCTTCCATGAAGAATAGGTTTAGCATTAATTTTTTGTGCCTTTGTTGTTAAAAAGTCAGCAAGTTTCACCTTATCAGTTCGATCAGTTGCTTTACATATTCTCCCGAATACCGAAGAATGAAGACGTTTGCAACGTTCCTCAAACCAAAGGTCGTTGGCCGCTTGTGTAGCTGTTTTTATCATAACTTGACGTGCATTCTCCTCTGAAATTTCTGATACATTTAAAAGTTTCAAATGATTTTCACTAAACGTGTCTTTTAGATAGTCATGGTCCAGGTTGTAAGCTTTCATGTTTACAGGCTCATACAGCTGAAAAATTGGAGTCTTACTAATACCTGGGTAATTCAAGCACACATTTCTAAAGTAAGACTGGTATCCCGGATTGCCTCTAAATTCAACTGGACGAGGGTCATAGTCATTATTGCATACTTCGTCACAGCCTGGCGTGTCCAACTGTCTTGCTTTCATAGGGCTTCCTTTATGGGGCTTAGCACGATGAAAAGTTTGTAACCTCTGTGTGCAGGTGAGTTCTGTTTTGTATGTCCCATGCTTAACAAAATCTGCACATGAAAAAAGTACAGCACAGACATGCTTGCAATGTGCATCGGGTCCCATGCCTGCCGCACATTCACATTGAGACTCTATAACACTTCTGTCTTTTCCTATCATAATGTCAACAACATATTTCACAGACTTCATCATTGAAGCTTTTACACTACTTCTAACGAACCAATTTGAATCATGAAATGTCACCCTCACATACTGGATAAACCCATCGTTGTACATATCCCTTCCTTTCTTATCAGTTGTCTTATTAAACTTCGACAAGAAAGTGGAAATTTCTGCCTCTGTGCAACCTGGAAAGGTCTTGTCACCATGAAGGTCCTTGTAGAGTTGTGGATCTGGCGTCATCATCATAAATTCAGGTCCATAAACATCGGTCTTAGCACAATGTGCATTTCTTCTGTAGGCTTCAAGTCTGCAATAAAATAAGCATATTTAATTCTTTTTCATGTATATTTTGAGTGAAACATAGCTGCAACAATCAGGAAATAATAATACTGCTTCATAATAAAAATGTAGAGAAGTATTCTTATTTTACTGCAAGCACCAAGCAATATGAGATCGATGTTAGAATTACCGAGGAAATTCAAGTTAAAAATCTAACACGCTAAAGTTGCAGATTATTTAAGAATTAGTTTCTTAAATGAGGTAATTCTGATATTTACTGTCAATTTGACTTAATGTTAATCTTTTACACACCATTGATAATTATTTACTGTGTTATTAATAATGTTTACTTGGATTTGCATGAAAACATCGTATGTTTATTTACCTCTCCACAAGTTCCCACTTCCTTCCTGATTTCTTTGCTCCAAACTTTTCTAACTCGTTCTTAAGTTCAGGTATAGTCATATCACCACAATTAGATGCCATAGTAAATTAAGGATTGTAACTGAAACGTGTGTGCTTTCCGATATCGTATTCGAGAATGGATGCTGATTATCCATCTTCACAGGTTTTATCACTTTTGTAATGGACCGCATTTTCCTGTGGCGCCCCCTACCGATACAAGATAAGATAACCGACTCCGGTTCCCCATTAAGCACAAACCAGTTCGTTGGGATTCAGCTCACAGTGATAAATAGGTAGACACAAAACTGTGTTACGAAGCAACATCGTCAATCTCATTCTTTACACGAGGCGCCGCGCTGCTTCATCGATGTGAGTAATTCGGCCTTTATCATTTCTGGAGTGTAATGGATACCCTTTCAATCAAGCGATATGACTGGATATCGACCTTTCGCGCCAACAATGTCGAACACTAGATTCGGGATCAGGATGATTGGGATAGGAAACTTTATCCATCTCGATGACCGAAGGACCCATTTTATTAGGGAGCAACTGTTTATTGAACCACCTCGTGAAGTTTCCTGAGTTCATTTCAAAATGACAATTTTGAGTACAAGATTTCAACTCGAAAACTAGGCTCGATTCATGCCTATTCGAAGAACCAGCAACCAGGATTATCAGACGAGTCTTCTCAGGTTGGACATCGAGCCTATGGCCTCTATCATGTGACTCAAAGGAAGAGGTAGATGTCCATGGCAGGTCATTTAATCCCCTCTTGCTACATGATTGGTGTTCAATCAACTTCGTCCAACTAAACAATAGGACTACCTGCATCCTTAAAGAGGTAGGTTCACCATCTCCATAAAATGGCCCTGTCATTATGTGATAAAACTCATTATTTTATCCCTATTAATCATTACATTTCTACATTAAATGTGCCCTCTCATTGTTAATATTAAGTCTAAGAATATTTAACTAATTTGACACTTAGTCCACGGATAGTATCTTTCTTAAAGTCAATTGTTTACTTACCTCACGTTTTTAGACATCTTTATTTACTATAGATGTCCATATTGCCTGTAATTCCATAACTCTATATCTTAAACGTAATCTGATTGGTTTAAAGTCTATTATCTTGTTCAGTTATATGGGTTTTAACAGTTCACGGTTGGGTGTCCATTTCTTTTGTGTCCTCACCATATATAAGGCCGTGCTTCGAATAGATAGGCGGACTGCTCTCCTAGCGTCCACTGCTCTGCAGCCTTACTACGGGTAAGCTAACCTTCCCGTATTCTGAGCACTTTGTACTACCGTTTTATTTGAGCACAATTCAAAATTATCCCAAAAGTTAAGTTCCCAATTCTAACATTCACATTCGGCGCCATTGTGGTCTACTAAATATTTGCATTTCGATCCAGATCTACATTCTCACTATCAAAATTACCTAAGGCTAAAACTTCTAAATAAACAGTTACCTATTGATTTTCGAGATTATTTATAGGGTTATTTTCATTCTGTCTGTAAACAATTTTTCAAAATGCTACTCCTCCTACATAGTTTTGGTCTGATTTTAATATAACTTGGCACACAAGTAGACTACACTAAGATACATAAAATAGTGCATCGGTTTTTGATTTCGATGAACGGTGTTGCCATGGTTACTAAAAATAGAATTTTCTGTGAAATTCCTTAAAAACGCTACTCCTAAAGTTTTTGTCTGATTTCAATATAACTTGGCACACAAGTAGACTACACTAAGATACATAAAATAGTGCATCGGTTTTGATTTCGATGAACAGTGTTGCCATTGTTACTAAAAATAGAAATGTCCATGAAATTCCTTTAAAACGCTACTCCTTCTACAGGTTTGGTTTGTTGGCAATGGCTTCTTTTCTCATCCTGTGTTACAAGTACAAACCAGTAGAGCTACAGTCTCGACAGAGACTTCTGGTTAGCTAGATGCTATGGCATTCACAATTTTGAAAGGGGCACCATCCATTGCTAATCAAACTAGTAACTATACACTTAGCAATTGCTTAGTTTGTTTACTTAAGACACATAGGCAGGGAAGGGGAACAAAACATGCATTTGAACTAATCAGTAATATTCAGCAATAATCAGAAGTGCCCCTGACCCTAGGTCTACATTGCACAATTTTTGAAAAAGCACACTTGAATATCAAAAATATTTGAATAATACCGAGGTGCAAATTTTCAAACAATTCGTTTTCAGTATATAAGTAGAGCCCCCCCCCGTTTGGTATCCCGACCCAGGGGCCTTGAAATTCAAAATTCTGACAGAAGTGCCTTTGCACATCATAACTATGTACTTAGTTAGTTTATTTACTACCCAGGAGCAGAGAAGATTTTCAAAGAATTAATACATTTTCACTACTTAATCAATAGAGCCCCCGCCCTAACACCAAAACCCCTGATCCTGGGGCCATAAAATTCACAATTTTGGTAGAGGCACTCTTGCTCATCATATTACTTAGTTCATTTAATACCCAGGAGCAGAGAAGATTTTCTAAGAATTAATGCATTTTCACTATATAATCAATAGAGCACCGCCCTAACACCAGAACCTCTGACCCTGGGGCCATAAAATTCACAATTTTGGTAGAGGCACTCTTGCTCATCATAACTTTGTACTTAGTTTATTTACTACCCAGGAGCAGAGAAGAAGATTTTCAAACAAATAATGCATTTTCACTATATAATATAGCCCCGACCTAGCACTAGAACCCCTGACCCAGGGGCTATAAATTTCACAATTTTGGTAAAGGACTCAATGCTGATTACACTCATGCAAACAGTTTGACTGCTTGATGTCCAGGAGTAAAGAAGAAGATTTTTAAAGATTGCATTAATTTTAGTGGTTTTGGCCCCACCCCTCAGGCCCCAGGAAGCATGAAATTCACAATATTTCTTACCTTTTACCCATAGATGCTGTATACCAAATTTGATTGAAATTAGTTGAGTGGTCCCAAAGAAGAAGCTAAAAATGTTCAAAAGTTACGGACGACGTACGACGACGGACGAAAAGAGATAGTAATAGGTCACCTGAGTTTACTCAGGTGACCTTAAAATGATTTGAAGCATATTGTAAGTAGTGAACTCTGGAGCCATGCTTCTGAAGTTTGATATGCATGAATAGTGACCCAAAACTTCCTTTAATTCTAATACTTGGCAAGACTTTTGGATTATTTTCAGGTAATTTAATAAGTGACCGAAACTTTCTTTAGGTATAGTGCTTGTTAAGGATTTTCTTCAGGATAACAGCATTTAACTCAATGATAAATTGTGTTTGCCGACAAGGTCATTATATCGACTATAAAACTTCCGAAATTATAACTTTAAACGAGACTGCTGAAATTCTTATTTCATCAACCTGTTTGTCAATAATTTACCTCTTTTCAGAAATTGTTCATACGCAGAGAATGCTTTTGCGTATCAAATCGACTGAGATATTATAAACCCCGTTGGCAGGTGATGAAGGTATATTACTACATACATGTAAGTAAGGGAAGTAGACGACAGATTGACCTGGTCCTCCATCTTCACGTTATCCTGTTGCAAAATAAATACCCGGTAAGCACACCTCTCTGACAAAATTTCCTCAGTCAACTATTGTGTGTTCGCTGCCTAATTATACCCCCGCTCCGAAGGAGAGGGGGGGTATACTGTTTTACCTTGTGGGTCTGTCTGTAGCAAATTTTGGTCGCAGTTTTCTGAGCAACTACTCATCGCAGATGCTTGAAATTTGAACACAATCTTTTCTGAGGCATGCCATATGGTGGGTTTCATGCTTGTTCAAATCTGATGTCAACTCTGATGTCAACTTCCTGTTCATCCGTGCGTCTTTTCGTTTCATACAAAACACATTTTCATCACAGTTTTCTCAGCAAATACTCATTGCAGATACTTGAAATTTTAATACATTCTTTATTGAGGCATGCCATATGATTGGATTCATTTTCATTCACATTTGATGTCAACTTCCTGTATATCCATGCGTCGGTCCGTTTCATACATAACAATAAGTTTTGTCACTGTTTTCTCAGCAACTTTTAACAGATGCTTGAAATTTAAGCATATACTTTGTTGAGGCATCCCATTTGGTAAGAATTTTTATTTATATGATTCTGATGGCAACCTCCTTTTTATCTGTGCATCTGCCAGTAATTGAACTTGAATGTAAATATGCGTATATTCACATCAGAGCGGGGATATTACTAATGAGCATTACTAATGAGCATTGGCTCACAGGTTTTTGTTTTAATTCACGTGAAATAAATTCACCAGGTAAGCCATGAATCCAATAATAAGTAAGTTTAACAATTTGTTCCAGTAAAAGGTTTAATTTTGAAAATCAAGATCCTTCCCTTCAAGATATTTTTATTACACTTACGGTTTGTGCACTCCCCTAATACACTGTAGGAATTCTCTTAGACAAGCCTTCTCCACAAATGTCACACACACTACGAAAGTCTCCTAAAAGTCCCTTGATTGAAACCAATCTTTGAAAAATCTTCTTTTTGCAAACTTGATAAATATCGTTATAGACAAAGGGCATAGTATAAGCTTATAAAATCGGCTATTTCGTATTTACAACTTCAAGTGACGTAACTTTTATCTTCAAACCAAGCAGAAAGCACGCCTGGGTCACGTGACTTGCAACGTCGTTTCTTTGGAATACGGCCAAGAACTAGTAACAGGTTTGTTTTGGGATCCAAAAAAATTGTAATTAATAAACTTCATTAATTAAACGAAGTTTATTAACATGAAAAAATGACGAGAAATTAAAAAAAAATAGGTTAGTTTAGCATTTTATTGCATGTCGTTTTAACCAAATCGTCACGATGACGCGTGACTCGATGTAATATATGACGAGCACATACTATTTCCATGTAAATGGTACGTACCGTGACAGTGCATTAGCCCCATTAAACAAATATCATTCAAACTTATCATTTTGCTTAGTTCAGTTATTATTTTAATTTTTCACGCTGAATACACTGACTTTGGATGAAATGTTAAGAAAAACCAGCATTAAGAGAACTATAATGTTCTATATATACATTTTTTAGTTCTTTTAAAGGATTACAGTGACGTAGCATCGTTTTTGAAAGTGGGGGGAATAGCCGTCGTCTCAAGGCACGGTCTGGAGTCTGCATATAGCTCTCTCCTACCCGTGGCTACTTGCTCATAAAAAGTGTCGTAATCTTGAATATTTACGCCTCCCTCTGTGACGTCATATTCAGTCAGTGGCAAGTTTGGTTTCCATCGCAATTGAAATCAACAACTGACGTCAACAGTATACAAGAAATATTTCCTTTACTGCGATTGGATATTGAAAGGTCGCGATAAAGTTCATCTCCCGACTTTGCTTTACTCGCATTGGTCAAAATTTTGAGCTACGAAGAATTCTCTCCTCGTTTAACCACGGCCAGAATGGGAGAAGATCGTACACGATGGGGAAAAGCCAGAGAAATTTTTTTTACTTGCCTAATTAAGTTGACAAGCAAAGAAAAAAAGGATTATTGCCCAAATTTGAAAATCCTATTCCAGTGGTGGGGGGAGCAAGTTTCTTTCAAAGTCAACTTCTTTCAGTACAAATTTTTGGCATACACTACTACAATACCTTTATTTCATTTTACTTTAGCAAAAAAAATTATGCAGTTATCCCCACTCCTCCGCTTGACACTATTTTTAAAAATTTAATAAAACGATACACATCAAAACCTGTATATGTAATACTGTAAACCAACTTTTATTCGCGTGCGAGAAATTTTCGCGAGGTTCGCGAGAGCCTCGTTATCGCGAATATTTCTCGTCGCGAACGGGTCCTTAGTCTCTTTTTGTATTAAAAACAGTTCCAAAAACGGCCTGGCCGCGAAAATTAATCGTCGCGAACTAGTTTACTCCCGGTAAATCGCGAAATAAAGTCGTCGCGAATAAAAGTTGGTTTACAGTATTCTTTATTAATATCAGCCTCCTTTCCTTCAGTCCTTGGGCTTCAGTTAGAGTCTAAGATAGCCCTGGTTCTCATTCTGGGCTTTGGAAGTCAATAAATGGAACAACACTAGAGAGGGCAAATCAATTGCTGGCTTGATTGATTTTGAAGAAAAGTACACAACACCTAATAAGAATAACATTTGTATGAAAGAATGAAGTTCTGTTTTGTATAATGAAAGTTGTGGACCAGGAATTAAAGATAATATTAACATTAAGATAGTGACACAGTACGTAATGAAAGGTATACGAGGGTTGTCCAAAAAGTTCGTGGACACATTCTATTTTGTTTTTAACCAGAAGTCTCTGTCGAGACTGAAGCTCTACTGGTTTGAACTAGGAATAGAAAAGTACTTAAGCAGCTGGGATTTGAAACTTTACAACAGCAATAAATAGAATAATGATCGTTGATAAAGTCTCTTTATGTTCTTAGTGTAGTCTACTTGTGTGCCAAGTTATATTGAAATCAGACCAAAACTGTAGGAGGAGTAGCATTTTGAAGCAATTTTACAGACATTTCTATTTTTAGTAACCACGGCAACACAATTCATCAAAATTAAAATTCGATACACAGCATTATGTATCTTAGTGTATTCTACTTGTGTGCCAAGTTATACTGAAATCAGACCAAAACTGTAGGAGAGTAGCATTTTGAAACAATTTTACAGAAATTTCTATTTTTAGTAACCACGGCAACACCGTTCATCGAAATCAAAAACCGAAACACAAATTTATGTATCTTAGTGTATTTTACTTGTATGCCATGTTATACTGAAATCAGACCAAAACTAGGAGGAGTAGCATTTTGAAAGAATTTCACAGAAATTTCTATTTTTAGTAACCACGGCAACACCGTTCATCGAAATAAAAAAACCGATACATAGAATTATGTATCTTAGTGTAGTCTACTTGTGTGCCAAGTTATACTGAAATCAGACCAAAACTGTAGGAGGAGTAGCATTTTGAAAGAATTTCACAGAAATTTCTATTTTTAGTAACCACGGCAACACCGTTCATCGAAATCAAAAACCGATACACAGAATTATGTATCTTAGTGTATTCTACTTGTGTGCCAAGTTATACTGAAATCAGACCAAAACTGTAGGAGGAGTAGCATTTTAAAAGAATTTCACAGAAATTTCTATTTTTAGTAACCACGGCAACACCGTTCATCGAAATCAAAAACCGATATACAGAATTATGTATCTTAGTGTAGTCTACTTGTGTGCCAAGTTATACTGAAATCAGACCAAAACTGTAGGAGGAGTAGCATTTTGAAAGAATTTCACAGAAATTTCTATTTTTAGTAACCACGGCAACACCGTTCATCGAAATCAAAAACCGATACACAAATTTATGTATCTTAGTGTAGTCTACTCATTTGCCATGTTATATTGAAATTAGACCAAAACTGTAGGAGGAGTAGCATTTTAAAAAATTGTTTACAGACAGACGGACAGACAGACAGACAGACGGACGGACGCCGGACGCATTACTATTGCATAAGCTCTTCTGGTCTCTGACCAGTAGAGCTAAAAATGACGAAAAAGGTAAATATGTGCAATAATATTTTAATACAGACCTTGATGGTTAAAATATATATTAAAAAAAAATTGATGCGCAATCTTTTAAGAGTATCATTCACATAAATGCACTGCTTACACAGGGTGCACGGACCAGTCTGACGTACAAAAGTTTGACGTTTCCGTAACGTCGCGATTTTATATTTTCTCTATTTCTCAACGTAATCCCCTCCACACTGTACACATTTTTCACATCTCAGCCACGAATAAAACACACTGGAATACCAATCGCTTTCAATCGTAGATACGATTGTGCGAGTTGCATACTTCAATTCATCGGAATCTTCAAATCTCACACCCTTTAACTGTGACTTGATATGAGGAAATATGGCAAAGTCCATGGGAGCGAGATCTGGACTGTAAGGCGGATGATCCAGAACATCAAATCCCAACAGTTCAATTTCTGAAGTGGTAGAAGCTGCTGTACGGGCAGGGGCATTGTGTTGATGAAGTATAACACTACCTAAATCCCTTGACATTTCGGGGCGCTTTTTTCTTAATGCTCTCACTAAGTCGCGGCGTATCACCTTTCAATTAAAAAACATTTTTTTTAAAAAAAGTCATTTGAATAACATTATTTATAGTTTTTTTTTTTGGGGGGGGGGGGAATAAATTTATGATGTGGAACACGTATTTAAGTAGTTTACTATATATTTTTTTTGTTATACGAGGTGAACTGAAATATTTTATATTTAGTTATTGCATACTATTAGTTTTATATATAATATGATTACCCGGGAATAGTACTAAGCATTCACTGTCCGACCGGAGGGTACGGCGTAAGTGAGAATCATCCCGTGTCGATCAGCAAAAATATATACATCTGTTTTCCCATGCTTTAAGAAACTTTTGCCTTCTTTGGTGCTGGAGATCCTCTGTGTTTCCAAACACTTGAAGTTCTTTTGGTCTCGGGATCAAAATAATGTAACCACGTCTCTTCAGTTGTAATGATTCTGTCAAGCCACTTTTCTCCCCCAGTCTTAAATTTTTGCAAAAATGTCTTACTTGTTTGTATCCGCCTTTTTTTTGTGAACATCGGACAAGAGTCTGGGGACTCATCTGGCGCAGACACGACTCATTTCAAAGTCTTCTGAGAGTATTGTAAAAACAGACTGTTTGCTTACATAAATAATATAATAATAATGATTGTTTTTATATAGCGCTTTTCTAGCATAAATGCTACTCAAAGCGCTTTACAATACATTATTACCCCAGCAGACCTTAACAATCCAGAATCTTTCTCAGTGCAAGCTGCCGTTATCAGCGCTAGAACACTAACATTCTGACAATATCTTTCACTGTCTATAGCCAGGTACCCCTTTTACACTTGGAGGGAGTGAGGAAATTCGTGTCAAGTGCCTTTCCCAAGGACACAACGTCGGCTTGTCGCGGCCAGGATTCGAACTCACAACCTTTCGGTTTGGAGTCCGGCACCTTAACCACTGGACTACCGACGCCACATAGACGAAACTTCTCTTAAAGTAAGACGTCGATCTTTCATAATAACGTCATGGATCCAGGATTTTGTATTTTCGTCACAAAGCAATGGTCTGCCGCTTCTTTCAGCATCTCCTAAATGTGTCAAACCTTCGGAAAAACGTTTATGCAACTTGTAAATCAGTGATCTGGAAACATTTGTAGCTTTCCCTGCTGATTCCATCATTTGTTTGGTCTCCATTGGTGTTTTTCCCAAGTCAAGACAAAATTTTATGATTGCTCGGTGGTCCGTGCGAATGGCCGTCGTCGCTTTAATATTTCATCTTTCCGTTTGAAAATCAATTCAATTTATATCGGAAAATGACATCAGTTTTTGATCTGACGTCACAATTAAAAATTATTGAGTTTCAGAAGAGTTTTATGAAAATATAAGAACATATATATAAAAACTTTAGTTCACAGTTTATTGCATTTTCACATTGGTCCGTGCGCACCTTTTGAAAGTCATATATCTAGTAATACGCCCGTTTTTAAAGTTATTTCAACAAAAAGAATATATTTTGATGTGGAATTTTATAACGAACAATTTGGTATACAACAAGTAGAGAAAAAACCCTTTAAAATAACGAAAACGCCACTGTCCACGAACTTTTTGGACAACCTTCGTACACGACCTGGGTCTTCATAAAATAAGAAGATGTTGAGATAACTTAAGTCTCCAGTAGGTGAACATCAAATTCCTGGAAGAGAATGGGTTAGGACAAAGGACAAGCTCTTCCCTCTTTACCTCCAACTTGTTGACTTCGATTGGGTGATTAATAGAATCATGCGATTTACGCCCAATTTGCGAAATTACTTTGATGTTGTGAAATAAAAAAAAATGATTTTCATTATCTGACTTCACAAATACATGTTTTAGCATATATATCCATAGTTATGTTCTAGCATCCAGATTTTTTGTAAGGTGCCGTCAACTAAATAAAGGGAAAAAATCCTTACTAATAATTATTATTAAAGGACTTGGAAAGTTTGATGTCAATATTTTCTCCA
>NW_026926640.1:0-28408 GCF_032062105.1 Saccostrea cuccullata | reverse complement strand
TCCACCGGCAAAGTGGTGGCGTCTCCATATGAGTGAAAAATTCTAGAGAGGAACGTTAAACGATATACAATCAATCAATCTAAATGCAAGGGCCATGACTCTGTTCAACTGAAGTGACCCGATCATACCAAAACCCAAAATTGACCTAGATATTCTTATGATTACTAGTAATCTAAATTTCATTTCAATATGTGCAGCATCTGCGAAGAAAATGAACAGAAACTTATTGTGGACCGACAGACCGACCGAACGACAGACAGCAGCAAAGCAATATGTCCTCCCTTCTATCTGCAATATGCATACATACGCAATATGCGTAGTGAGCATATCCTTCCGAAAAACCTCACCGCTGTGTGCTCCTTGTGTCCTGATCGAAAAAAAAAATCCGTAGAAAATTAAAATTGTTTCATAATGGTTCAACAAATAGTATGATAAACGTCATTCAGCATTTGACTTAATGACAGTTTCAATTTCCTAACAAGGTCTTTGTATTGACCATAAAACTTACAAAATTATGACCTCAAACGAAACTGTTATCTTTGTTTCATCAACATGTTTGTAAATAACTTGCATTGTACTAGAAATTGTTCATACGTAGAGTATGTTCTTGCGTTTCGAATCAACTGAGAGGTACATAGGAGTCGGAACCGAGGGGGGGGCTATTGGGGGACTTAGCCCCCCTCTTTTTTTTTTTTTTTTTTTTTTTTTTTTTAGCGAATACAGACATAATATAGGTATTTAGAATTGGAACTTACCTTTTTTTGTTGGTTTAGACACCCCCCCCCCCACAACTTTCAATTAGCCCCTTTTCAATTTGCTTCTGACGCCTTTGAGATATAAACCCCGTATGCAGGTGATTGCTGCATAAGTAAGGGAATTAAGTTGACGATTGAAAAGCCATCACGTTTATCATACAGTTTTGTTGTTTGATTAATATTAAGGTACTCCGATCCTAAGGTTCTGAAAATCAAGCATAGACTAATTGAAAATGCTCACAAAAATGTCTCTGAATTTTCTAAGTAACGTGTTTTTACCCATAGTAATTTTTTGAAACTTCATCTTTCAAGTGAATCATATTATATAGAGAAAATTAGTAAATCTCAAATATATTTTCAGGAATTGCGAATAAAAACCCTGCTATCCATTTTCAAATTCAAATTTGATCAATTAACACATTTTAAAAATAAAAATCCTAGGTATCCAGGCTTTTGAAGAAATTCCACAATTTTTATACATATAATGTACTTTAATTTCATTTATTTACTTCGATCATAATACAATGCAAAGTGTATAAAGATTCTCCTATCATTGCATACATATGTAGGTCCATAAATCACTTTTAATTCCATATCTTGTTAATAAACATAAGTATCTATGGTTAGAGTAAAATGATCATCAATATCTTGATATATGTAATTTTAAAATGCTTTTAACCCACCGTGCATAACCCCACATATGGGGGCGCGGAATGGTGCCACCCGGGGGTGAAGAATTCGAAGCGGAATTTGCCATGTTCGTTGACCTGATTAGCTTTCCTCAGTGATTGAGATGAAAATAATCCTAAATTCACTTACGGCGGAACACAGTGATATCCCAGCTTACTGTTACTCGTTTCTCAGCTCGGAACTCGTCCTAGAAATACATGAACACTTCTGCAATATCTGGCAAGAGCATGCGGGAACGCAAATTTAACCGTTTCTTTGTGAAAATTGGTGCCTTATATATCACTCAGCTTCATTTGATTTAAGTGAGGGACTTCTAGATATGATTTTGCTCAAGACACTCTAATGTTTCGGAGAATTCCACCTCAGATAAAGGGGATAGTCTTCAATTTAAGTGTGTGGCACTCGGGGGTGAAGATTTTAGTGGAGGCTGGGGGAAGGAATAAATCTCTAACTAATGGAAAGGAATCGTTTCTATAAAAATTATATTGATTATACAAGCATTGAATTGTTACAATAAATTTATTAACTCTCTCATAATTTCATAAAACTTTTCCCTGAATAAGTGCGCTTTAGCGCATATTTAAACTGTTTACTAGACATCTATTTGTATATTTCGATATAATTTAATTTTAGTTGTAACACGTCATTTGATTGGATAAAAGATTTAATTTATATTGTATCACATAACTTTGCTACGTCACAATTAGCTACGACAAAACGTGATTACTCCGCTTGACGTTAATTTTAAAATTTGCTCAGTTTGAAGCCATTTTTGGAGGAAAAAAATGTCTCTTTGTTTACACTGAAATTATAAGGAATGAAGCTTAATGTAACCCATGTTATACGATACATGTATATACATAAATTGGTCCAAGTTACGTTTTATCGTATATTATAGGTTAAGATAAGATTCATTCCTTAAATAAATTTGAGGTATATCTTTCTTTTACAGTAAATAGACACTTGAGCAATAGTTAAGAGTACATATTACATATATACTACTTGTTAGTCCGTTATTTATACACTGAATTGACGAGGAATTTTCCAGATCATGACAAGGGGCATACGGCGGGTGTGACCGGTCGGCAGGGGATGCTCACTCCTCCTTGGTACCTGATCTCACCTCTGATGTTTAGCAGGTCCGTGTTTGCTCTGCTCCTGTTTTGTATTATTTTATGAACTTTTGATCTTGAATACTGTTCATTATCTCCATATGTTCCATGTATATAGAATTGATTTAGAATTATATATACGCGTGTTCATGCAATGAAGTTAATTAAATATACTGACTATTGAAAGGAGAGGAGCTAACAAGGGTTCAGAATACCCATAGCTTCAGATATATAAAAATCATATTCAATTTGTGAAAAGAATTTGGAGTAATTTTTTCATTATTGAAATTAAGGTAAACAAAACCTTTCTGAGAAAAATTTTATCGAAAAAAAAATTATTCCAGACCTGTTATTGTAAATGGTATTCGTGGGGTTCGAACCCCTAGCAATAAAAACATTGAGTATCACCACAGGCACTTGAGGGCTGGACCCCCCTTTCCATTTTTTCTTATTAAATCTGGGATTGACACACTTTTCGAAGTTTTTTCATATACTGGTAGTATAATACGCATTACTTGATACATGTATTGATAATGTAACCCTTTTGTTTCTATAAGCTCCCACTTTTTTTTTCATATCACCTTTACTATTGAAAATGTCCATTGAAAGGTTGGTTGAACCCCCCACTTCTTACCACAGTATAGTGATATCAAGGAAATGTAGTATTGTATCACTATGCCAAAAAAAAAAAAATGGCCACTACCCACCCACCCACCCCCGCCCCTGAAATAGGATTTTCGAGTTTGATCAACACCCCCCTTCCTTTTTGCTTGTCAACTTTTACAGGTAAGTAAAAATTTTTCTTGCCCCCCCCCCCCCTCTTTCAAAAACGATGCTACGTGCCTGTACAAAGCACTGTCGAATCATTTAAAAAAGACAGTTCCAATTTAAATTTATATACCAGGATCTAACCAATTAAAACAGAGCAGATTTTAAGAATTACGATTGATATACAACGACTAAAAATTATTCCTTCCCCCGGTCTCCACTAAAATCTTCACCCCCGAGTGCCACACGGTTCATACTTCATGTAAGAAGTCACGAAATGAGATGAAATGGGTTGGTGGGTGGGGCAATTGTCCAAGACAGACCTTCTGGTAGAGTCAGCGGCATTTGTCCAGCACAGACCCTCTGGTAGAGTCAGCGGCATTTAGCGGCATTTGTCCAAGACAGACCTTCTGGTAGAGTCAGCGGCATTTGTCCAAGACAGACCTTCTGGTAGAGTCAGCGGCATTTAGCGGCATTTCTCCAAAACATACCTTCTGGTAGAGTCAGCGGCATTTAGCAGCATTCGTCCAACACAGACCTTCTGGTAGAGTCAGCGGCAATTATCGGCATTTGTTCAAAAAAGACCTGGTAAAGTCAGCGGCATTTGTTCACGAAGACCTTCTGGTAGAGTCAGCGGCATTTAGCGGCATTTGTTCAAGACAGACCTTCTGGTAGAGTCAGCGGCATTTAGCGGCATTTGTCCAAGACAGACCTTCTGGTAGAGTCAGCGGCATTTGTCCAACACAGACCTTCTGATAGAGTCAGCGGCATTTAGCGGCATTTCTCCAAAACAGACCTTCTGGTAGACTCTGCGGCATTTAGCGGCATTTGTCCAAGTCAGACCTTCTGGTAGAGTCAGCGGCATTTAGCGGCATTTGTCCAAGACAGACCTTCTGGTAGAGTTAGCGGCATTTAGCGGCATTTGTCCAAGAGAGACCTTTCGGTAGAGAAAGCGGCATTTAGCGGCATTTCTCAAAGACAGTGCTTCTGATAACATTTAGAGAATTTGTTTAACAAGATCGAGTGCTCTAATTCCTTTCTCCTTTATTTTCAGTAAATTCCTTCATCTTGAAAAAGATGTAGGAATCAGTAATAAACAAGTCCTTAAATACTGTTTTGAATAGATCATAGATAAAACAATCTTAACTAGTGCTAATTGTAACGGGGACCGTTACAGATGTTCCCCAAACGCTCCCCAAATCCCTTTTTGTGCCTAATTCCTGTACGACATTTTACAAAATATGATCAGTATCGAAGAATTTCATCAAAGAATTATAAAAGGTATAATGATATCAACTATATGTCATTTAACGCATTGTACGCGCACGCACGTGCATGTACATGCAAGATGATCATAGCATGTTGTCTAAACAATTAGCATATCTATATATCGTGAGAATAAATAAAAAAATCTTTACAATATACATTTTAATGTTTTTTAAAAATATTGGCCCTTTTGCGTATTTCGCGCGCGCACTTGCATGAAAGAATGTTCGTGCATTCAATTTTGATAGTACCATTACGTAGGAATCCATTATAGCTATTCATACTCTAAATTTTATCCCGTTTCGTTGAAAACTAAGAAAGTTATAGACAGTTAAAATATCAGCCAATCAGATTGCAGCACACGTGCATGCGCATGCTTTTCATGAAAATTCTTATATATCATGCTGTAGATCTTTATAATGTATAACCATGTTCAAAATTTCAAAGGATTTTGTCGAAAAACGAGAAAGATACTGAGACTTTAGTTTCAGCCAATCAGAGCGAAGCGCACGTGCATGCGCGTGAGATCTTACTATTTTGACCATGTCATCTAGTCTATGCTTCTGATATATCCTTATATTATAACTTTCAAAACATTTCATAAAAAAAATTAAATAGTTACGTTTATATCAATTATATTGGACATTTCTAGTGTTGCACATGCGCGCTCTTGCAAGCACACGTGCATGCACATTCTTTCATGACAATTCTTTTATACCAGGCTTTAGATCTCCCTAATGTATGACTATATTTAAAATTTCAAATGATTTTATCAAAAAACAAGAAAGATATCGAGACTTTAGTTTCAGCCAATCAGAGCGAAGCGCACGTGCATGCGCGTGAGATCTTGCAATTTTGACCATGTCATCTTGTCTATGCTACTAATATATCCTTATATTATGAGTTTCAAAACATTTTATCTAAAATTTAAAAAGTTACGGCAATATTCATTATATTGGTCATTTCACGCGTTGCACGTGCACGCTCTTGCAAGCACGTGCGCGCAAAATGACCTTCGTTCCGCAAATCTACATAACATGCCTACTGACCCTAAAAAGGTTTCACCTTAGTCAGATGTGTAGTTTACAAGATCATTCGCGGAAAAGATTTTCCCAGGAAGAAGAAAAATAATAATAACTAGTGCTAATTGTAACGGGAACCGTTACAGATGTTCCCCAAACGCTCCCCAACTCCCTTTCGGTGCCATATTCCCTGTAAGCTTCATTAAATAACACAAACTCTATGGATTTGAGACTTTAACAACGTTTACCCAGAAATGTACCATGCTCATTCAAATTTTAGCATTGCATGTGTGCGCATGTGAATGCATGTACGTAATGACCATATCATCTTGTCTACACAATCTATATATTTTAATATACTAAATATTAAAATATTTAATCCAAGAGGATTAAAATAATCGCCCATTCAAGTGTATTTTTGATTTTACCCATTTCGCGTGCACGCACGTGCATACATGAGCATGGTGACCATTCCTTCTTGTAGAAGTCCATTATATATATATCTATGTTCCAAATCCCATCCTGTTTGGTTGAAAACCAAGGGAGTTATAACTTTTTAAAGTTTCAGCCAATCAGATTGCAGCTCACGTACACGCACGTGTATGCATGTGCATGGTGACCATACTTTCTTGTAGAAGTTCATTTTATATATCTATGTTCCAAATCCCATCCTGTTTGGTTGAAAACCAAGGGAGTTATAGCTATTTAAAGTTTCAGCCAATCAGATTGCAGCGCTCGTGCATGCACGTGTTTTCATGATAATTTCTATATATCATGTTGTAGGACATCCTAATGCATGGCTATGTTCAAAATTTCAAAGGATTTCGTCAAAAAACAAGAAAGATATTGAGACTTTAGTTTCAGCCAATCAGAGCGAAGCGCACGTGCATGCGCGTGAGATCTTGCTTTTTTGATTATGTCATTTTGTCTACACTACTAATATATCCTTACATTATAAATTTCAAAAGATTTCATCAAAAAATAGAAAAGTTACGGCTATATCCATTATATTGGTCATTTCACGTGTTGCACGTGCTCGCTCTTGCAAGCACGTGCGCGCAAAATGGCATGTTGACAATGTCATCTCATCTACATTTATAATATGTCTATACATTCTAAATATCAAAGCATTACATCAAAAAATGTAAAAGTTACGGCAATTTCAAGTATATTGGTCATTTCACGTGTTGCACGTGCGCGCTCTTGCAAGCACGTGCGCGCAAAATGACCCTCGTTCCGCAAATCTACATAACATGCCTACTTATCCTAAAAAGGTTTCCCCTTAATCGGATGTGTACTTTACAAGATCATTCGCGGACAAAATTTTCCCAAGAAGAAAAATAATAATAACTAGTGCTAATTGTAACGGGAACCGTTACAGATGTTCCCCAAACACTCCCCAACTCCCTTTCGGTTCCATGTTTCCTGTAAGCTTCATTAAATAAGACAAACTCTGTGCATTTTTGACTTTTACATCGCTTTCCCAGAAGGATACCAATTACATGTATATTCAATTTTTAGCATTGCACCCAAGCGCATGTGAATGCATGTGCGTTTTGACCATATCATCTTGTCTACACTGTTTATATATTTTAATATACTATATATTAAAGCATTCAGTCCAAAAGTAATAAAAATTACTCATTCAAGAGTATTTTTAAATATACTCGTTTAAAATACACGCACGTGTGTGCTCGTGCATGATGATCATACCTTCTTGTAGGAGTCCCTTACATCTATCTATGTTCTAAATCCCATCCTGTTTGGTTGAAAAACAAGGGAGTTATAGCCATTTAAAGTTTCAGCTAATCAGATTGCAGCACACGTGCATGCGCGTAATTTAATGATTTTTTTTTCTATCATTTTGTAGGATATCCTAATGCATGACTATATTTTAAATTTCAAAAAATTTCGTCAAAAAACAAAGGAGAAATAGCAATTTAAAGTTTCAGCCAATCAGATTGCAGCACACGTGCATGCCCGTGATTTCATGATTTTTTTTCTATATCATTTCGTAGGATATCCTAATGCATGACTATATTTTAAATTTCAAAGAATTTTGTCAAAAGAAAGGAGAAATAGCCATTTAAAGTTTCAGCCAATCAGATTGCAGCACACGTGCATGCGCGTGATTTCATGATTTTTTTTTTCTATATCATTTTGTAGGATATCCTACTAAATGACTATATTTTAAATTTCAAAGAATTTCGTCAAAAAACAAAGGAGATATTGCCATTTAAAGTTTCAGCCAATCAGCTTGCAGCACGCGCACATGCGCATGCTTTCATGAAAATTCTTATATATCATGCGGTAGATCTTCATAATGTAGGACTATGTTCAAAATTTCAAAGGATTATGACAAGAAACAAGAAAGTTATTGAGACTTTAGTTTCAGCCAATCAGAGCGAAGCGCACGTGCATGCGCGTGAGATCTTGCTATTTTGACCATGCTATCTTGTTTATACTACTAATGTATCCTTACATTATGAGTTTCAAAAAAATTCATCAAAAAATAGAAAAGTTACGGCAATATCCATTATATTGGTAATTTCACCTATTGCACGTGCGCGCTCTTGCAAGCACGTGCGCGCAAAATGACCTTTGTTTGGCAACTCTACATAACATGCCTACTAACCCTAAAAAGGTTTCACCTAAGTCGGATGTGTAGTTTACAAGATCACTCGTGGACAAAATTTTCCCAGGAAGAAGAAAAATAATAATAATAATAATAATAATAATAATAATAATAAGAAACAGAGTAAAAACAATATGTTCCCCAACTTCGTTTGGGGAACATAACTAGTGCTAATTGTAACGGGGACCGTTACAGATGTTCCCCAAACGCTCCCCAACTCTCTTTTGGTGCCATATTCCCTGTAAGCCTTATCAAAAATACAACATCTGTGCATTTTTGACTTTAACAACGGTTTCCCAAAAGGATACCAATTATATTCAAATTTTAACATTGCACGCGTGCCCATGTGAATGCACGCGCATAATGATCATATAATCTTGTCTACACTTTCTATATATTCAAATATACTTTTTATTAAAGCATTTAGTCCAAAAGTATTAAAAATCACTCATTCAAGTGTATTTTTAATTTCACTCGTTCCAAATGCACGCACGTGCGTGCACGTGCATGATGACCATACCTTCTTGTTTGGGGCCCTTATATCTATCTATGTTCTAAATCCCATCCTGTTTGGTTGAAAACCAAGGGAATTATAGCCATTTCAAGTTTCAGCCAATCAGATTGCAGCACACGTTCATCCACGTGATTTCAAGAATTTTTTTTCTAAATCATATTGTAGAATATCCTAATGCATGACTATGTTTTAAATTTCAAAGCATTTCGTCAAAAAACAAAGGAGATATAGCCATTTAAAGTTTCAGCCAATCAGATTGCAGCGCACGTGCATGCGCGTGATTTCATGAATTTTTTACCATATCATGTTGTAGGATATCCTAATTCATGACAATGTTAAAAATTTTAAAGCATTTCGTCGGAAAACAAAAGAGATATTGAGATTTTTGTTTCAGCCAATCAGAGCAAGGCGCACGTGCATGCGCGTGAGTTCCTGCTAATTTGACAGTATCATATTATTAACACTATTAATACATCCTTATGTAATGAGTTTCAAAGCATTTCATCAAAAAATGTAAAAGTTATAGCTATATTAAGTATATCAGTCAATTCACTCATTTCACGCGCACGCACGTGCAGGCGTATGCGCGCAAAATGACCTTCGTTCCGCACACCTACACTACACACCTATTAACCCTAAAAAGGTTTTAGCTCAGTTGGGTGAACAGTTTCTGAGAACACTCGCGGACAAAAAAGTACCGGAGAACAAATAAGAAAAAAAATAATAATAATAATAACTAGTGCTAATTGTAACGGGAACCGTTACAGATGTTCCCCAAACGCTCCCCAAATCCCTTTTGATGCCATATTCCCTGTAACCTTCATTTAATAAGACAACATCTGTGCATTTTTTACTTTTAAATGTTTTCCCAAAAGGATACCAATTATATTCGAATTTTAACATTGCACGCGTGCCCATGTGAATGCACGTGCGTAATGATCATATAATCTTGTCTACACTTTCTATATATTTAAATATACTTTATATTAAAGCATTTAGTCCAAAAGTATTTTAAAAATCACTCATTTAAGTGTATATTTAATTTCACTCTTTCCAAATGCACGCACGTGCGTGTACGTGCATGATGACCATACCCTCTTGTAGGAGACCCTTATATCTATCTGTGTTCTAAATCCCATCCTGTTTGGTTGAAAACCAAGGGAATTATAGTCAATTCAAGTTTCGGCCAATCAAATTGTAGCACACGTGCATCCACGTGATTTCAAGAATCTTTTTCTAAATCATATTGTAGAATGTCCTAATGTATGACTATGTTTTAAATTTCAAAGCATTTCGTCAAAAAACAAAGGAGATATAGCCATTTAAAGTTTCAGCCAATCAGATTGCAGCACACGTGCATGCGCGTGATTTCTTGAAAATTTTTGTATATCATATTGCAGGATATCCTAATGCGTGACTATGTTTTAAATTTCAAAGCATTTCGTCAAAAAACAAAGGAGATATAGCCATTTAATGTTTCAGGCAATCAGATTGCAGCGCACGTGCATGCGCGTCATTTCATGAAATTTTTTCCATATTATATTGTAGGATATCCTAATTCATGACAATGTTTAAAATTTCAAAGCATTTCGTCGAAAAACAAAAGAGATATTGAGATTTTTGTTTCAGCCAATCAGAGCAAAGCGCACGTGCATGCGCGTAAGTTTGTGCTAATTTGACAGTGTCATTATATTAACACTAGTAATATATCCTCATGTAATGAGTTTCAAAGCATTTCATCAAAAAATGTAAAAGTTATAGCTATATTAAGTATATCAGTCAATTCACTCATTTCACGCGCACGCACGTGCAGGCGTATGCGCGCAAAATGACCTTCGTTCCGCACACCTACACTACACACCTATTAACCCTAAAAAGGTTTTAGCTCAGTTGGGTGAACAGTTTCTGAGAACACTCGCGGACAAAAAAGTACCGGAGAACAAATAAGAAAAAAAAATAATAATAATAATAAGAAACAGAGTAAAAACAATATGTTCCCAAACTCCGTTTGGGGAACATAATAACTAGGGCTAATTGTAACGGGGACCATTACAGATGTTCCCCAAACGCTCCCCATGTCCCTTTTCGTGCCATAGCTTTTCCTGTAACACCTTTTATGAATATACTAATTATTTAAGGATTTCATTTAAAGATATAAAAGTTACAATGATATCAACTATATATCGTTTAACGTTTTGCATTGGCGCACACGTACATGTACATGCATATGCAAGATGATCATGGCATGTTGGTTAAGCGATTAACACAGCTTTACATCCCGCAAATAAAAGAAAAAATACAGATATAAAGTTACCACATTTCAAGTATATATCATTTTTTGAAATACCTTCTCTACTGATTTTAACCTCGGGCTCAAAGTTGGTTTTATTCCTACGACAAGGCAGTGTTGGTTAAAGTCGACTAAGGATATCACGCCGATGGCTAACCAATCAAAATAAACTTAGTCAGTTTTGTTCCATACATAGAAAAGGGATTTTCCTCTAATCTGTTCTGATTTTTTTAATATATTTCCTCTCTGGTCATTTTGACAACTCTGGTACCTGTGCCTAGTAAATTTTATATACTATGTAAATAAATATATACCTGCAAAGGTGTTTGACCGGAACTATTCATTTTTTCCAATGCATAGGAGGCTACTTTCCGGGGTTTACAATAGATATTTATAAAGACATTCGTATCAGCTAATGTGACCAATATTCTTTAAGACCTTCTTATTAATATGTTTTTCATGAATGCAAATACCTGATATTTTTTTTTTACGAAGGAGCGTACATGTATATTGATTTTGAATTTCTGGGGATTGCGTAATTCTAAAAAAAAAAATCAATTAAATTTCAAAGGTTAAATAAACAAAGGATGCTTGGTATTAAAATATTGTTTCAAATCAGTAGAATTGAATGCTATTAACAACATCCGAATAAATACATGTAAACATAGAAGGCTTATATACCAACTTTGTTCATCTGTACTTTAATTTCAAACATGACAGGATTTGTAATTAATTAAATTAATAATTTCTAAATACTTTGAAAACTCACATCAAATATTTTAATACTCTTTCCTCGAGCTCTTTTCTGCAGTTTCCTTGAAATGTTATGTGGGTCCGAGGTGTAATTTGAGCTTTACAGCGATTCTCTACTTTGTGTGAGGGGGGGGGGGGTTGGGTTCTTTCTACCCTTGGGTTAAGGTCGATTTCATGTTCATAGGTCAAGGTCATTTTGGTAAATAGCTAATATCAACAGGTTACTAGTGACCTTGACCTAAGTATCAAGGTCAAGGGTAAAATGATCTGCTTCAGTATGTTACATGTCTTCACATTTATAAGTTCTTAATTCTGCATGAACATCAAAAGACTTAAGTATACTGTCGTTTAACGCATTGTGTGTGCGCGCATGTGCATGACGTCCTTGCATTTACTTTTGATGGTAGAATAATGTAGGCATTCATTATATCTATTCATATTCGAAATTTCACCCTGTATTATTGAGAACTAAGAAAGTTTTAGGCATTTAAACTTTTAGCCAATCAGATTGCAGCTAACGTGCATGTGCGTGCGTTCATGATTATTCTGATATATCATGCTGTAGATCTTCGAAATTCATAATGTATGACTATGTTCAAAATTTCGAAGGATTTTGTCAGAAAACAAAAAAGATATAAAGACTTTTGGTTCAACCAATCGGAACGAAGCGCACGTGCATGCGCGTGAGATCTTGCTATTTTGACCATATCATCATGTCTATACTATTATTATATCCTTATATTATGAATTTCAAAGCATTTCATCAAAACTTTAAAAGGTTACGGCTATATCTATCAAATTGGTCATTTCACGCGTTACACGTGTGCGCACATGCACGCACGTGCGCGCAAAATGACCTTCGTTCCGCACATCTACATAACATACCTAGTGACCCTAAAAAGGTTTCACCTAGATCGGATGAGTAGTTTACGAGAACACTCGCGGACAAAAAAAGTACCGGAGAAGAAAATTCAGAAAAAAAGTAAAAACAATATGTTCCCAAACTTCGTTTGGGGAACATAATAAGAAACAGAGTAAAAACAATATGTTCCCAAACTCCGTTTGGGGAACATAACTAGATACGATCTCGTTGCGAGCAACGAGAGGTCTTCCGTCCGTTTTAGGAAAAGAAACCCACGTAAAATCGAGCTGAAAAGAGATTCAAAATTTTGGTCACAAGGAGGATGGAACCCATGTCGCCAACGTGAATGCGCTTTTTTTTTTTACTTTTTTATCCTCAACGCGCTAACCATTAAGCTATTGAGAGTACTGCTCTAAACATACTTGTGTATACTTTTGCAACAGTTCACCTGTCTAAGAATTATAAAAAGCATTCATAATTTCGCGCCAAACGCCACGAGTAAATATTCGCGCCTTTTCTTTGGACTGATCTATTAAATAAGTATGATAGCTTCAATTAAATTTTAAAAATAAAACATTCTTAGCGCCTTTATTTTATTTCGACGTTAAGAAGGTATATGTAACTCATTATACACATTACATAGTGTATCTAGCCCAGTTACACTAAAGCAGTGAAACGGAAATTAAGTTTTAAGATTGACACTCAATTGCAACTTACTACTGTAATGTGTCGGACCTGAGCGGTCAGTAGGTCCGTGCTCGGATTACCGAGTTTTAATGGGGATATGATTGAATGCAATATTTACAGATAATAATATGACACCTGCCTGGTGTCTTTAAATCAAATGACCTAAGTGCTTTGTACACTTATATATCTTCAGTTAATACCGGCACCTGCCTGGTGCCATATGACAATTGCCTCACCATACAACTGACTATATAAGTCAACAGCCACCTGCCTGGTGCCTCTTGATTTAGCCTTTAACACCTGCCTGGTGTCTTACTGCTTACCAAGTTGCCTATATAACTCTAGCCAAGTAGCTACAATATACTTACACACTATTTAACTTTGTAAGAGCTTCTCTGTCCTAATGACAAACCTATAGCCAACGTCACAAAGCTATGTTTTAACTAGTGCTAATTGTAACGGGGACCGTTACAGATGTTCCCCAAACGCTCCCCAACTCCCTTTTGGTGCCATATTCCCTGTAAGCTTCATTAAATAAGACAACCTCTATGCATCTGAGATTTTAACAACATTAACAAAGAAGTGTACAAAAATCATTTAAACTTTAGCATTGCACGCGTGCACATGTGAATGCATATGCGTCATGACCATATCATCTTGTCTACACAATGTATATTTTTAATATACTGAATATTAAAGTATTTAATCCAAAATTATAAAAAAAAAAAAATTCGCTCATTCAAGTGTATGTTTGATTTTTCTCATTTCACGTGCACGCACGTGCATACATGAGCATGGTGACCATACCGTCTTGTAGAAGTCCATTACATCTATCTATGTTCTAAATTCCACCCCGTTTGGGTGAAAACTAAGGGAGTTATAGCTGTTTAAAGTTTCAGCCAATCAGATTGCAGCACATGTACACGCACGTGTATGCATGTGCATGGTGACCATACCTCCTTGTAGAAGTCCATTATATCTATCTATGTTCCAAATCCCATCCTGTTTGGTTGAAAACCAAGGGAGTTATAGCTGTTTAAAGTTTCAGCCAATCAGATTGCAGCGCACGTGCATGCACGTGTTTTCATGAAAATTGCTTTATTTCATATTGTAGGATATCCTGATGCATGGCTAGGTTCAAAATTTCACAGGATTTCGTCAAAAAACAAGAAAGATATTGAGACTTTAGTTGCAGCCAATCAGAGCGAAGTGCACGTGCATGCGCGTGAGATCTTGCTATTTTCATCATGTCGTCATGTCTATACTACTAATATAACCTCACATTATGAGTTTCAAAGCATTTCATTTAAAAATAGAACAGTTGTGGCTATATCTATTATATTGGTCATTTCACGTGTTGCACGTGCACGCTCTTGCAAGCACGTGCGCGCAAAATGACCTTGATTCCGCAAATCTACATAACATGTCTACTAACCCTAAAAAGGTTTTACCTACATCGGACGAACAGTTTACAAGATCATTCCCGGACAAAAAAGTTCCAGGAAGAAGAAGAAGAAAAATAATAATAATAATAATAACTAGTTCTAATTGTAACGGGGACCGTTACAGATGTTCCCCAAACGCTCCCCAACTCCCTTTTTGTGCAAATTTCCTTTAAAACTTTTTTCAATATGCTTAGTATCGCAGGATTTCATAAAAGAATTTTAAAAGCTACAAATGTACAATAATAACAACTTTTTCTCATTTAACGCATTGTTCGCAAACGCACGTGCATGCACATGCAAGGTGATCATGACATGTTGTCTAACCCATTAACATATCTTTATATTCCAGAAATCAATAAAAAGTCATAAAAATATAAATTTTACCGTTTTTCAAACATATTGTTCATTTTACGCATTACGTGTGCGCATGTGCATGCAAGCACGTCCTTGCATTCAATTTTGATAGCAATATCATGTAGGAATCCACAATACCTATTCATACTCTAAACTTCATCCTGTTTTGTTGAGAAACAAGAAAGATACAGGCATGTAAAGTTCCAGCCAATCAGATTGCAGCACACGTGGATTTATGTGCTTTCATGATAATTTTTATATATCATGCGGTAGATCTTCATAATATGTGACTAAGTTCAAAATTTCAAAGGATTATGACGTAAAACAAGAAAGATTTTGAGACTTTAGTTTCAGCCAATCAGAGCAAAGCGCACGTGCATGCACGTAAGATCTTGCAATTTTGACCATGTCATCTTGTCCATACTTTTACTATATTCATGCATTGTGAGTTTCAAAAAATTCCATCAAGAAATAGAAAAGTTACGGCTTCATCCATATCTTAGTAATTATGTTCCCCAAACGAAGTTGGGGAACATATTGTTTTTACTCTGTTTCTTATTATTAAGGTCTTCCGTCTCCAACGGAAGACCTTCTTGTTTTCGTTCGGTTTCTTTTTCCCTATTATTATTATTATTCTTCCAACCGATTTTGTGCAAGCGATTTCTCAGAGATGGCTCGTCCGATTTAAACCAAACTTTCAGATCTGAAAGATATTCAATTGATCTTGATAGGTTTTTTTCCTTTTTGATTATCTCACTTCCGGTAGTCGTGAGATATGGACGATTTTTTGATTTTCAGAGGGTCGGCTTGTCCGGGAAACTCCTCCGAAACTACTTAAGATATGGACTTAAGATTTTCAGGGAAAATAGAGGAAGGTTTGGTGAGTTGTAATTGGGTCTCCAAATCTTTCTAGCGCAAAAGGCACCGGAGTTCGGTAGGTCCGAAAAAATGTCTCAGAAATACCTCACAAAATTTGACGCATTTTGTCTCATATCTTCACACCTGTTCATAATTTGTTAAAGCATATTGAAGACAAAATGTGCAACATCGCAAGACCTTTCATTTGATGTCAAAAAAATAGGGCTGACCCTTCAAATTAGGGGCTCAGAGGGGCCAAAAGTCTCTTATCTATAACTCTCTTATGATCAATATTTTGTCATATATTACTGAGCAAAAGTATTCATCTTAACAATTTGATGCTTACTATATAAGTTGTTTGAAAATTGGCTTATCTGAATTCTAGATATTAATATTTGAAAATCTGAAGCGGACCCAAGATGGCGGCTGTCTTTGTCAATTCCGCCATTTCGCAATTTCGCAATTGGGGTTTATGGAGGCAGCTGAGCGTTTGATTAAACTATTCTGACATAAGAATGCATGAAATGTAAAAAATTTACTTGGACTTTCACGTAGTAGTACGTTGCAATTCAGTGTCAATCTTAACACTTAATTACCGTTTCACTACTTTAGTGTAACTGGGCTAGATACGATATATGTAATGTTTACAATGACTTTTTAAACGTCGAAATAAAATGAAGGCGATAAGAACGTTTTATTTATTTTATTTCATTGAAACTATCAGACATATTCAATAGATTAGTACAGAGAAAATGCGAGAATATTTACTCGTGGCGTTTGGCGCAAATTATTAATAGTGACCCGCCTTTTATGATTCTTAGACAGGTGAACGGTTGCAAAAGTATACACACAAGTACATTTAGAGCAGTACTCCCAAAAGCTTAATGGTTTGCGCGTTGGGGATAAAACAGAAAAAGGCGACATGGGTTCAATCCCCTTTGCGACCAAAATTTTGAATCACTTTTCAGCTCGATTTTACGAGATTTTTTCCTGAATCGGACGGAAGACCTCTCGTTGCTCGCAACGAGATCGTTTCTAGTTATTATTCTTATTATGTTCCCCAAACGAAGTTGGGGAACATATTGTTTTTACTCTGTTTCTTATTATTATTATTTTTCTTCTTCCTGGGCACTTTTTTGTCCGCGAATTATCTCGTAAACTATACATTCGACTAAGGTGAAATGTATTTAGGGTCAGTAGACATGTTATGCATATTTGCGGAACGAAGGTCATTTTGCGCGCACGTGCTTGCAAGAGCGCGCACGTGCAACACGAGAAATGATCAATATAATGAATATAAGCGTAACTTTTTATATTTTTGATGAAATGCTTTGAAACTCATAATATTAGGATATATTAGTAACATAGACAATATGACATGGTCAAAATAGCAAGATCTCACGCGCATGCACGTGCGCTTCGCTCTGATTGGCTGAAACTAAAGTCTCAATATCTTTCTTGTTTTTCGACGAAATCCTTTGAAATTTTGAACTTTGCCATGCATAAGAATATTCTACAATACGATATATAGCAATTTTCATGAAAACACGTGCATGCACGTGTGCTGCAATCTGATTGGCTCAAATTTTAAATAGCTATAACTCCCTTTGTTATCAACCAAACAGGATGGGATTTGGAACATAGATAGATGAAATGGACTTCTGCAAGAAGGTGTGGTCACCATGCACATGCATACACGTGTGTGTACGTGTGCTGCAATCTGATTGGTTGAAACTTTAAACAGCTATAACTCCATTAGTTTTCAACAAAATGGGGTGGGATTTAGAACATAGATAGATTTAATGGATTTCTACAAGAAGGTATGGTCACCATGCTCATGTATGCATGTGCGTGCACGTGAAATGAGTAATATAAAAAACCTCTTGAATGAGCGTACTTTTTAATACTTTTGGATTAAATACTTTAATATTTGGTATATTAAATTATATAGATTGTGTAGACAAGATGATATGGTCATTACGTACATACATTCACATGTGCTAAAATTTGAATGAACTTGGTACCCTTCTGGGTAAACGTTGTTAAATTTTCAAATGCATAGCGTTTGTCTTATTTAATGAAGCTTACAAGGAATATGGCACAGAAAGGGAGTTGGGGAGCGTTTGGGGAACATCTGTAACGGTTCCCGTTACAATTAGCACTAGTTATTATGTTCCCCAAACGAAGTTGGGGAACATATTGTTTTTACTCTGTTTCTTATTATTATTATTATTTTTCTTCTTCTTCCTGGGTACTTTTTTGTCCGGGAGTGATCTTGTAAACTACACATCCGACTTAGGTAAAACCTTTTTAGGGTCAGTAGGCATGTTATGTAGATTTGCGGAACAAAGGTCATTTTGCGCGCACGTGCTTGCAAGAGCGTGCACGTGCAACGCGTGAAATGATCAATATAATAGATTAGCCGTAACTTTTCTATTTTTGGATGAAATGCTTTCAAACTTATAATGTGAGGACATATTAGTAGCATATACAACATGACATGGTCAAAATAGCAAGATCTCACGCGCATGCACGTGCGCTTCACTCTGATTGGCTGAAACTAATGTCTCAATATCTTTCTTGTTTTTTGACAAAATCCTTTGAAATTTTTAACATAGCCATGCATAAGGATGTCCTACAACATGATATATAGCAATGATCAAAAAACACGTGCATGCACGTGCGCTGCATTCTGATTGGCTTAAACTTTAAATAGCTATAACTCCCTTGATTTTCAACCAAAGAGGATAGGATTTGCAACATTGATAGATATAATGGACTTCTACAAGAAGGTATGGTCACCATGCACATGCATACGCGTGCGTGTACGAGAGCTGCAATCTGATTGGCTGAAACGTTAAACAGCCATAACTCCCTTGGTTTTAAACCAAACGGGCTGGAATTTAGAACATAGATAGATGTATTAGACTTCTACAAGAAGGTATTGTTACCATGCTCATGTATGCACGTGCGTGCACGTGAAATGAGTAAAATCAAAAATACACTTGAACGAGCGTATTGTTTAATAATTTTGGATTCAATACTTGAATATTAATGTATTATAATGTATAGTTTGTGTAGACAAGATGATATGGTTATTATGTACATGCATTCACATGCGCACGCGTGCAATTCTAAAATTTTAATGATCTTAGTACACTTCTGGGTAAACGTTGTTAAAATCTCAAAAGCATAGAGTTTGTCTTATTTAATGAAGCTTACAGGGAATATGGCACCGAAAGGGAGTTGGGGAGCGTTTGGGGAACATCTGTAACGGTCCCCGTTACAATTAGCACTAGTTCTTTTTTTTCTTCTTTGTTCTCCGGTACTTTTTTGTCCGCGAGTGTTCTCAGAAACAGTTCACCCAACTAAGCTAAAACCTTTTTAGGGTTAATAGGTGTGCAGTGTAGGTGTGCGGAACGAAGGTCATTTTGCGCGCATACGCATGCACGTGCGGGCGCGTGATATGAGTGAAATGACTGATATATTTAATATAGCCATAACTTTCACATTTTTTAATGAAATTCTTTGAAACTCATTATGTAAGGATATATTAATAGTGTATATAATATGACACTGCCAAATTAGCACGAACTCACGTGCATGCACGTGCGCTTCGCTCTGATTGGCTGAAACAAAAATCTCAATATCTTAACTGTTTTTTGACGAAATGCAATGAAATTTAAAATATAAGCATACTTTAGGATGTCCTACAATATGATATATAACAATTGTCTTGAAAACACGCGCATGCACGTGCGCTGCAATCTGATTGGCTTAAACTTTAAATGGCTATAACTCCCTTGTTTTTCACCCAAACAGGATGGGATTTAGAACATAGACAGACATAATGGACTCTTACAAGAAAGTATGGTCCTCATGCACATGCATGCACGTGCGTGCACGTGCGCTTCACTCTGATTGGCTGAAACAAAAACCTCAATATCCTTTCTGTTTTTTAACAAAATGCAAAGAAATTTAAAATATATGCACGCTTTAGGATGTCCTACAATATGTTATATAACAATTGTCATGAAAACACGCGCATGCACGTGCGCTGCAATCTGATTGGCTTAAACTTTAAATGGCTATAAGTCCCTTGTTTTTCATCGAAACAGGACGGAATTTAGAAGATAGACAGACATAATGGACTCCTACAAGAAGGTATGGTCCTCATGCACATTCATGCAAGTGCATGCACGTGCTCTTTGCTGTGATTGGCTGAAACAAAAACTTCAATATCTTTTTTTTGTTTTTGACTAAATGCTATGAAATTTAAATCATAGGCATACTTTAGGATGTCCTACATTATGATGTATAAGAATTGTCATGAGAATACACGCAAGCACGTGCGCTGCAATCTGATTGGCTTAAACTTAAAATGGTTATAACTCCCTTGTTTTCCAACCAAACAGGATGGGATTTAGAACATAGATAGACATAATAAACTGCTACAAGAAGGTAATATGGTTATCATGCACATGCTTGCGCGTGCGTGCACGTGAAATGAGTAAAATTAAAAATAAGTTTAAATGAGTATATTTTTAATATTTTTTTTATTAAATCCTTGGAAATTAAGTATATCAAAATATATAGATAGTGTAGACAAGATTATATGATCATTACGCACATGCATTCACATGAGCACGCGTGCAATACTAAAATTTAAATACATTTTGTTTTCTTCTGGAAAAACGTTGTTTATGTCTAAATTGCATAAAGTATGTCTTATTTACATGGAATATGGCACCAAAAGGGAGTTGGGGAGCGTTTGGGGAACATCTGTAACGGTCCCCGTTACAATTAGCCCTAGTTCTTATTATTATTTTTCTTCCTGGGAAAATTTTGTCCGCGAGTGATCTTGTAAACTACACATCCGACTTAGGTGAAACCTTTTTAGGGTAAGTAGGCATGTTATGTAGATTTGCGGAATCAAGGTCATTTTGCGCGCACGTGCTTGCAAGAGCGCGCACGTGCAAAACTTAAAATGACCAATATATAATGGATATAACCGTAACTTCTCTATTTTGTGACGAAATGTTTTGAAACTTATAATGTAAGGATATATTAGTAGTATGCACAAGATGACATGGTCAAAATAGCAAGATCGCACGCGCATGCACGTGCGCTTCGCTCTGATTGGCTGAAACTAAAGTCTCAATATCTTTTTTCTTTTTTGATAAAATCATTTGAAATTTTGAACTTAGTCATACATTAGGGAGATCTACAGCCTGTAATATAAGATTTTTCATGAAAGCATGTGCATGCACATGTGCTTGCAAGAGCTCGCACGTGCAACACGAGAAATGTCCAATATAATTGATACAGACGTAACTATTAAAATTATTGATGAAATGCTTTGAAACTCATTTTATAAGTATATATTAGTAGTATGCACAAGATGACATGGTCAAAATAGCAAGATCGCACGCGCATGCACGTGTGCTTCGCTCTGATTGGCTGAAACTAAAGTCTCAATATCTTTCTTGTTTCTTGTCATAATCCTTTGAAATTTTTAACATAAACCTTCATTATGAAGTTCTACAGCATGATATATAAGAATTTTCATGAAAGCATGCGCATGACCGCGTCCTGAAATCTGATTGGCTGACACTTTAAATGGCTATATCTACTTTGTTTTTTGACGAAATGCTTTGAAATTTAAAACATTGTCATGCATTAGGACATCCTACAATATGATATAGAAAAAAAATCATTAAATCACGCGCATGGACGTGTGCTGCAATCTGATTGGCTTAAACTTGAAATGGCTATAACTCCCTTGTTTTTCAACCAAACAGGATGGGATTTAGAATATAGATAGATGTAAGGGACTCCTACAAGAAGGTATGGTCATCATGCACGTGCACGGACGTGCGTGCATTTGGAACGAGTGAAATGAAAAATACACTTGAAAGTGATTTTTCATACTTTTGGACTGAATGCTTTAATAAATTGTATATTAAAATATGTAGATAGTGTAGACAAGATGATATGATCATAACGGACATGCATTCACTTGCGCACGGGTGCAATGCTAAAATTTGAATATAATTGGTATCCTTCTGAGAATACGTTGTTAAAGTCAAAATGCACAGAGTTTGTCTTATTTAATGAAGCTTACAGGGAATATGGCACCAAAAAGGAGTTGGGGAGCGTTTGGGGAACATCTGTAACGGTCCCCGTTACAATTAGCACTAGTTTCACATGTTGCACGTGCGCGCTCTTGCCAGCACACGCGCATGTACGTGCTTTCATGAAAATTATTATATATCTTGCTGTAGATCTTCATATTGTGTGACTAAGTTCAAAATTTCAAAGGATTATGACGAAAAACAAGAAAGATATTGAGACTTTAGTTTCAGCCAATCAGAGCGAAGCGCACGTGCATGCGCGTGAGATCTTGCTATTTTGACCATGTCAATACGTCTATAATACTAATATACACTTATATTATGAGAATCAAAGCATATAATCAAAAAATAGAAAAGTTACGGCTGTATCTATTATTGTGGTCATTTCACGCGTTGCACGTGCGCGCTCTTCCAAGCACGTGCGCGCAAAATGACCTTCGTTCCGCAAATCTACATTACCTGCCTACTGACCCTAAAAAGGTTTCACCTAGGTCGGGCGTGTAGTTTACAAGATCATTCGCGGAAAAGATTTTCCCAGGAAGAAGAAAAATAATAATAATAATAATAATAATAATAAGAAACAGAGTAAAAACAATATGTTCCCCAACTTCGTTTGGGGAACATAACTAGTCACTGACTACAGCAACTTTGCACAATCCCATTTGATCGATATACTAATTGATTTCTGTACCAAAATGAAGACACACGCCAATTGGCTGTACTGCCCCCTTGTACCTCAACTTAATCAATGATCAAAAGTTATCAGATATCATATTGATAAAATACCACAGACTGCCTTTCTTTTGGCAACACTATTATTATTTTCTAACAGAACATCATTTATCAATAATACTTGTATAATTCTTTTGTCAATTGACCAATTAATTACAATATTTACATTGATTATCTATTACAATATAAACAAGTAACGGGAGGTAACTCCTCCAACCATTTCACTACTACGTGAGAGTCGAAGTAGTTTTTTACATTTCATGTATCCTTATGTCAGAATCGTTTAATCAAACGCTCAGCTACCTCCATAAACCCCTACTCGCGAAATGGCGGAGTTGACAGAGAGAGCCGCCATCTTGGTCCCGCTTCAGATTTTCAAATGTTAATATCTAGAGTTCAGACGAACCAATATCCAAACAACTTACATAGTAAGCATCAATCAAAGAGTTTCTATTATCATTCCAAAAATTGATAAAAAATATTGAAGAACAAAAAAGTTAGAAAATGCGATTTTTATAATTCGCTTCTCCTAACGACAGGAAGTACCGACGACGAACGAAGAGTCGCGTCCTGGATGGTATATATCACGATCTATAATCCCTGAAAGTTTCATGTTGATATCTTTTTACCGTTTTTGAGTTTAATCGCGGACAAAATGTCATTTTAATTTCAGGAAATTGTCCCTAACTTGGCACCGGAAGTGAGATTCCAAATTTTCTCTCGGATATACTAAATTCATGTTACGACACATCATTTCTGAAAATTTCACGTCATTCTATCCAGTAGTATTCGAGAAATCGCGTGCACAAAATTAGAAAGTCAAAAAAATAAGAATAATAATAATAACTAGAGCCGAGCTCGTTGCAAAGCAACGAGTAGGTCTTCCGTCCTGTTTGACCGGAAGTAACTTTCATTTAAAAAAAGAGAGAGAGAAATGAAGTCCAAAAATGGTTTAATTCTCCATATTTATGTTAATTATTGCAAAATTAAGCCATTTTTGGCAACTTCCGGTTTGACCGGAAGTACCGTCGACGGACGGAAAATTAAGATTTAAGCTTCCAGTGACATAAAATATTCATAAACCTGTCAAGAACAGCAAAAATATGCAATTTTTGACTACTTCCGGTTTGACCGGAAGTGACGACGACGGACGTGTTCTGACGACCTAATTAGATAGCGCTCGATATTTTGAACAACTTTGCTTCTCTGACGTATTACAAATTCTCAATACTTTTTGAGATATAAAGAAAATACTTTTGGCCCCTCTAGGCCCTTAATGTTAGGGGCCAGCCCTTTTTTCGAGATATCATTTGAAAGATCTTGTAATTCTACACTTCTTTTGTTCTACATGTCTTAACAAAATATTTCTAGGTAAAAAGTTATCTTTGAAAAGGTGTCAAAATTTTTGAAATTCTTCATAGGACTATTTTCGCGCCATAGCGAGCGTCGGCGCTTCGTATTTCCGGTGGTTGTAATATCCTCAATTCACTTCTCCAAAGGTTGCTCTATCATCACTGAAAATTTCATACTTCTATCTTCAACGGTTTTTGAGAACATTGCCGGACAAAGTGACCCTCTAAAAATGACAAAATCGCGAAAATCTCCGAACCGGAAGTGAAGTCATCAAAATAAAAAATTTTATTTCTAGATTTTTTGATGTTCTATCAGACCTGAAAGTTTCATGAAAATCCATCCAGCCGTTTCCGAGAACTCGCGTGCACAAAATCGGTAAGAAAAAAAATAATAATAAGAAAAATAGTGGAAAAGAAACCTAAGAAAAACAATAAGGTCTTCCGCTGAAGACGGAAGACCTTAACTAGATACGATCTCGTTGCGAGCAACGAGAGGTCTTCCGTCCGTTTTAGGAAAAGAAACCCACGTAAAATCGAGCTGAAAAGAGATTCAAAATTTTGGTCACAAGGAGGATTGAACCCATGTCGCCAACGTGAATGCCCTTTTTTTACTTTTTTATCCTCAACGCGCTAACCATTAAGCTATTGAGAGTACTGCTCTAAACATACTTGTGTATACTTTTGCAACAGTTCACCTGTCTAAGAATTATAAAACGCATTCATAATTTCGCGCCAAACGCCACGAGTAAATATTCGCGCCTTTTCTTTGGACTGATCTATTAAATAAGTATGATAGCTTCAATTAAATTTTAAAAATAAAACATTCTTAGCGCCTTTATTTTATTTCGACGTTAAGAAAGTATATGTAACACATTATACACATTACATATTGTATCTAGCCCAGTTACACTAAAGCAGTGAAACGAAAATTAAGTTTTAAAATTGACACTCAATTGCAACTTACTTCTGTAATGTGTCGGACCTGAGCGGTCAGTAGATCCGTGCTCGGATTACCGAGTTTTACTGGGGATATGATTGAACACAATATTTGCAGATAATAATATGACACCTGCCTGGTGTCTTTAAATCAAATGACCTAAGTGCTTTGTACACTTATATATCTTCAGTTAATACCGGCACCTGCCTGGTGCCATATGACAATTGCCTCACCATACAACTGACTATATAAGTTAACAGCCACCTGCCTGGTGCCTCTTGATTTAGCCTTTAACACCTGCCTGGTGTCTTACTGCTTACCAAGTTGCCTATATAACTCTAGCCAAGTAGCTACAATATACTTACACAGTATTTAACTTTGTAAGAGCTTCTCTGTCCTAATGACAAACCTATAGCCAACGTCACAAAGCTATATTTTAACTAGTCACTGACTACGGCAACTTTGCACAATTCCATTTGATCGATACACTAATGAGTTTCTGTACCAAAGTGAAGACACAAGCCAATTGGCTGTACTGCCGCCTTGTACCTCAACTTAATCAATGATCAAAAGTTATCAGATATCATATTGATAAAATACCACAGACTGCCTTTCTTTTGGCAACACTATTATTATTTTCTAACAGAACATCATTTATCAATAATACTTGTATAATTCTTTTGTCAATTGACCAATTAATTACAATATTTACATTGATTATCTATTATAATATAAACAAGTAACGGGAGGTAACTCCTCCAACCATTTCACTACCACGTGAGAGTCGAAGTAGTTTTTTACATTTCATGTATCCTTATGTCAGAATCGTTTAATCAAACGCTCAGCTGCCTCCATAAACCCCTACTCGCGAAATGGCGGAGTTGACAGAGACAGTCGCCATCTTGGTCCCGCTTCAGATTTTCAAATGTTAATATCTAGAGTTCAGACGAACCAATATCCAAACAACTTACATAGTAAGCATCAATCAAAGGGTCTCTATTACCATTCCAAAAATTAATAAAAAATATTGAAAAACAAAAAAGTTAGAAAATGCGATTTTTATAATTCGCTTCTCCTAACGACAGGAAGTACCGACGACGAACGAAGAGTCGCGTCCTGGATGGTATATATCACGATCTACAATCCCTGAAAGTTTCATGTTGATATGTTTTACCGTTTTTGAGTTTAATCGCGGACAAAATGTCATTTTTATTTCAGGAAATTGTCCCTAACTTGGCACCGGAAGTGAGATTCCTAATTTTTTCTCGGATATACTAAATTCATGTTACGACACATCATTTCTGAAAATTTCACGTCATTCCATCCAGTAGTATTCGAGAAATCGCGTGCACAAAATTAGAAAGTCAAAAAAATAAGAATAATAATAATAATAATAACTAGAAACGATCTCGTTGCGAGCAACGAGTAGGTCTTCCGTCCGATATTTGATGGAGTAAGACCTGTGTTGTGATAATTCCACTGATAGGATAAAAATGTCAAAAGACACAAGAATTCTTCAAAATATGTTTAGAAACACAAAAAAATGTAGGATCAATATCAGGATTGCTTATCAAAATATTCACGCTTTTCGAGATATAAAGCGTCAAAGATTTCGCATTCTGACCCCGCATGACCCCTTATTACGTAACGTTTGATCAAATTTTTATTAGATATTGTTGCAAATCACTAAGATGAATATCTTTGCCAGAGTAATGTATCATAAAATATTGATCATTTAAGAGTTAAAGATGAGAGACTTTTGGCCCCTCTAAGCCCCTAATTTGAAGGGCTAACCCCATTTTTTTGATATCAAATGAAAGGTCTTACTATATTGCACATCTTTTATTATATACGTCTTAACAAAATAATAACCAGTAAAAAGATATAAAAGAAAACGTATCAATTTTTGCGAGATGCGTATTAGCCTATTTTTCGAGCCCAGGCGAGCGTCGATGCCTTTTTACCTGGAAAGGTCTATATGCAAAATGTCACAACTACTATCCTTCCTCTACCTTCAATGAAAATCTCAACTCAATATCTTAAGTCGTTTAGGAGGAGATCTCAGGACAAGCCTACCCTCTAAAAATCAGAAAATCGTCCATATCTCACGACCGGAAGCGACGTCATCAACGACGAAAATTTCCGACAAGGTTCAGATGAATATCTAACAGATCTGAAAGTTTGGTAAAAATCGGGCGAGCCGTTTCTGAGAAATCGCGTGCACAAAATCGGTAAGAAAAATAATAATAGGGAAAAAGAAACCGAACGAAAACAATAAGGTCTTCCGTTGGAGACGGACATCTGCTTCAGTATGTTACATGTCTTTACATTTAGAAGTTCTTAATTCTGCATGAACATCAAAAGACTTAAGTATACTGTCGTTTAACGCATTGTGTGTGCGCGCATGTGCATGACGTCCTTGCATTTACTTTTGATGGTAGAATAATGTAGGCATTCATTATATCTATTCATATTCGAAATTTCACCTTGTATTATTGAGAACTAAGAGGGTTTTAGGCATTTAAACTTTTAGCCAATCAGATTGCAGCACACGTGCATGTGCGTGCGTTCATGATTATTCTTATATATCATGCTGTAGATCTTCATAATGTATGACTATGTTCAAAATTTCAAAGGATTTTGTCAGAAAACAAAAAAGATATAAAGACTTTAGTTTCAGCCAATCGGAACGAAGCGCACGTGCTTGCGCGTGAGATCTTGCTATTTTGACCATGTCATCATGTCTATACTACTATTATATCCTTATATTATGAGTTTCAAAGCATTTCATCAAAAATTTAAAAGGTTACGGCTATATCTATCATATTGGTCATTTCACGCGTTACACGTGTGCGCACATGCACGCACGTGCGCGCAAAATGACCTTCGTTCCGCACATCTACATAACATACCTAGTGACCCTAAAAAGGTTTCACCTAGATCGGATGAGTAGTTTACGAGAACACTCGCGGACAAAAAAAGTACCGGAGAAGAAAATTCAGAAAAAAAGTAAAAACAATATGTTCCCAAACTTCGTTTGGGGAAGATAATAATAAGAAACAGAGTAAAAACAATATGTTCCCCAACTTCGTTTGGGGAACATAATAATAAGAAACAGAGTAAAAACAATATGTTCCCCAACTTCGTTTTATAGTAAATGAGAACAAAAAGCCGTCGGATCTGAGCTGCGTTCAGTGCAATCGCACCCAATTAAAAACAATTGAAAACTAGTGTTAATTGTA
>NW_026926639.1:0-28529 GCF_032062105.1 Saccostrea cuccullata | reverse complement strand
GTGGTTTTGATGATGCATTTACACGGTGTATAATTAGCAACTGTTGCCGTTTATATCGCCCTAATATTTATACAATCATCTGTAAAATGAATTCAAGTATTTTGATGATTTAATCCTGTTTATTTTGTTTAAATAATTCTTGTATGTGGACTTTTACAGACTTGATATATTATCATAGTCTACAGATAATTTATTATGTATTTTAAATCTAAATCGAAAACTTCGTTCAAAATAATTGTTTGAGTTCCATTCAGGGTGTCTTTTTATGCTCTTGTTAAAATTACAGACAGCGACAAATCCCAAAACTCTTTTTTATTTCTTCAGTTACATGCATTACCATTTTATCGAAACTTGCAGAACTTTTCAATTATAAATAAAATAGAAATGAGGTCTAGTAGAAAAGGATTATCACTTGAGAAAAATTTTTAATATATATTTTTAGGACAAAAAGGATTTGGAGCTTTAAGGACATTTAACTTAATTTATTTGTTCTCGAGTTGTTTTTTTAAATTAATAAATATTGTTGAAATATTAGAATATCGCTTAAGGACATTGGCAAGTCACGGTTATCCGGAGAAAAAAGGTTTATATCATGGGTTTATTCACTTATAAAACTTTGATTGAGAGTGATCTCCCCTGTAGAATTCTCTATGAAATGAAAAATAACAAGGCGTACATTTTACCGAGGTAAACAAAAGCACGTGTGTTTCCTTCAACGGGTAGAATCATCTCTACAGCAAGAAAGAAACACGGTGATTGTTTTGTTGTACATTGTGTTCAGGGACACACAGTAAACAGTGGTCAACAGACCGTTATATACCGTATACCCGTGCTGGGAAGGACAATCACAAGATATGACAAATGCCGAGAACCTGTAACTGAATGAGGTCGTGCGAAGCAGGTACCATTTGCATGCAGTAACTGTAAACAAATATAAAACAAATCTATGCCAATATTTTTAAGATAATTTGTTTCCAATATGGTAAATTATTTAACATAAACAGTCAAACAGTCTTCACCATTATGAATACGAATTAGATTCTAAGGGAAGTAACTCTAAAATAATAAACAGTGTTGGTAGATCTGTGTCATGTTTCTAAATTTTTGTTTTTTAGTCATGATATCTAGATGTGATTGAAAATGAGGATACAATAATGTATATAATATATAAACTTTCTGAAATGACTGGATTTCGGAAAATTTTTATGGTAAAAAATTAAGTTGGTCCTTTTTATCAACATTTTACATAGGAAATGCATTGAGGATTGTAAAAACATTGATTTGACAAAATCTAATAAGGAAGGGTGGCTTGGTGGGTTAAATGTGCCAGAATATAACATGTTTATTATCATTACACCTGTTCAAGATTTCTTGAAAAAATCTATACAAAAGCCAGAAACCTTGCCAATGTCCTTAATTTCTATTGAACAATGCAATAGCCCATTGTACATGTTGTAGATGGAAACTTTTTAATTTTTAAAATACATGTAATAAAATTTAACTGATCACATCTTGTTATTAATATTTTGGCTGATATACGGATGAAATACTGCCATGGGACTCGGCATTAAAATAATCAGTCTTAAATTAGCCATACATATCTAAAACTTGTTAGCCAAGGGTTTCCGATCCAAAATCTACTCTAGTGCATGGTGGAGATGTGAAGCGTATCGGAACCCCTTGGCTATAGCGAAGATTGCAGAATCTTTACACCTACAGGTACATGTGGGCTACTAAAAAAAATCAGCACGTTTAACAATAAAGAAAAACTTGGGAGTGATGGGGCTGTAGGCGAATTTGCAATAACTAAATAAAAAAGAAAAGAAAAACATCGAAAAGAAGTTTTTCTTTGTAATGGAATTTTTACACATTTTTAAAAAACAATAGAATAGTTTACAAACGAGTCCAAGAACTCCTCGGACGGAGCAATCAGTACTCGGCATTTTCCCGATGTTGTCCTATAAGTATTCCGATTATTTGTGAAGCAAATATGACGGTACTATTAAAAATGTTTCTATGAAAATGCAGTAATTGTAGCTGTATTTATAGAGAAATATATAAAGCATTTCCTCAATTTTCCAAGGGTCGCCATCAGATTTCGTTGACACGATGAACTTTATGAACATGCAGGGTCGATATACACGAAAACCTGTCCACTTTAATTAAGAAAATGACGTATTTATATCAATTTAGTCAAACTTGCAGAAAAAAAGTCTAATTAATAACATGATAAACAATGAAATATATCAATTACTCAGGATCTATCAGGAGTAAATGCGTAGTGGATATACAAATTTTTCACTATATACATTTGCGATAGCCCATGATATTACTATAATATTAAGAAATACAAGTTAACGACAGAAAAAAATTAATTGATTGAGTTTGTAAAAGATATGCAATTGATTGTGTTTGTAAAAGATATACAATTCTGACCGAAATAAATGTTCATATAGATCGGACAGGAGAATAAACAGATTATCTCAATGTTTTGACTGCATTCTTTTTTCCGATCATTTATATTCTACTTTTTATTTCCGACATTACATAGTTTACTGACAATTTATAATTTTATTTTCCGATATTTATTGAAGAGTAAAATTCAGGAAATAAAACTGTGACCGAAGACTTTCTTAATTGAAAATTGAAATTATTATCTTTGAACAATACCGGCAAATCATTGACATCAAAAGCTTTATTTTCTTAAAAAACATGGATGTTAAATTGAGATCAGTTTCATGTTTGTCGGACATCACTGACATTATATAGTTCAAGTGTAGCTGATTTTCTTTTTCATTGATCGATTTTTCATAAACTTGGTAGACAAGATCCATACCCCCCCCCCCAAAAAAATGTACGAAATGCTAAGCATTCCTGTGGTAAAATGAAATGCTAAATATATTTTATAATCAGTCCCTTTTTTAACAAGCTAGCTGTTGATCGAAGAAAAAAAAATGTCGGAAATACTATTAAATGTAATAATATAATTCCGGAGATGAAATGCGGAGAATAATTTAGATCGCTGTTGGTCAAAGATGTATAACATTAAAATTAAAATAAAATTAAGCCCGGTTTTAAGCGTCCAAATGCATTGCTCCTCATTAATGTATCTGCATGGTACATGTATTTACCAGCTGCACTACCCTTTGAAAACAATCACGAGTTAACTGTCCATACACAAGTGCATGGATGTCAAAAGTAATTTTTGTGTATAACATAAACATATAGATGGTTGAAAAATCCAATCAGACCACATCGCCGTCCTCTTCTTGAGAGTTTACTTCGCCAATTATATTTTTTCAAAACTTATCATTTTTAAAGTATGCAGTGTTGACATACATGAACCTACAGAGTATATATGTTTTCTTATACATGTGAAATCGACTGATAAGTGAATATTTTCAAATAATATACTGACGATATGAACGTACTCGAGGCGGATATATTCCTATAAGGAAATATTCATATAAAGGACTATATGCCTACTGAGCGAATCCGATATCAACTTCCTGTTTTACCGTGCGTCTGTCCGCACCAAATATACATGTAACATTTTTTTATCGCATTTTTCTAAGCAACTACTCATCGCAGATTCTATAAATTTTAGCACAATCTTTGTTGAGACATGTCATATAGGGGGATTTTTTTGTATATGAATTTGATAACAACTTCATATTTTTTCCGTGCCTCTGCCAGTAACTAAACTTGTTTAAATTCACATCAGAGTGGGGCACTATTGGTTAGCATTGGCTCACAGACTTTGTTCTGCCTTTTTAAAAAAGATATCAAACAAGTATTCAGTATGCTTTAAAAGTTTCCCGAATATCTTGTTTTATGTATACATGTATACGTATATGTTAAGAAATCAAGACACACGATCGAGAAAGTGTGACAATTTTTTTTTACAATATCGGAAACGTTAACTTAATAACGAAAACAACCTCTTTTTCAACATGATATTGCCGTTCCTTTATTCTGTTCCTTTTTATTTTTGTGTGTATTTTTTTTATTTCTGTGTAACATTTGTAAGGTGGGAAAAAAAATCAGTTCTTAGGAATCTGAATTCAAATAGGACAACAAATAAGACAACATGAGACTACATGTAACATAAGATTACATGTAAACTGGAACAAAGCTATATTCTATGAACAAACTTCTTTTCTCTACGGTTGTATGACAGAGAACGTATAAACCTAAAAATTCTTTTGTAATTTTACACGTTCCTTCTGTCGATTTCTGCACAGGTTTTTATTAAACACTTACATAAAAAAATCATTCGTTAAATTTGATAAATTCTGAATCAATAGTCCCTTCTCACACAAGCTAGATTGAGTGACTTCCACATCAGCGAAACAAGTGGATCAAGTGGTGAGCTGATTTAGCGTCAAAAGAAAGACCTTAAATTGTCTCGCATTCCAAGTTTCATCAAATAAATCGAACGATTCGGACATATTAAATTGAGGAAAAATATTATTATTTGCGAAAGATATTAGAATGGAATTACAAAATTTATAATCTAATCATTTAGTATCATACCATCAAAACTTTACGCGTAATAAGAGCAGAAAACGCCAAAAACGAAATTTGCGTTAAAGTGCGTGATTGCGGGGCAACGGTATATGCGTTAAAATGCGTGATTGCGGGGATGGGGGTTAATCGGAAAAAGAATGCAGTCAAAATATTGTGATAATCTGTTTATTCTCCTGTCTGATCTATATGAACATTTATTTCGGTCAGAATTGTATATCTTTTACAATTACAATCAAATGTAAATGAAATCTGTAAATTCTCTTAACCGAGAACTATTTACTTTATCCTGCAAATATTCCAGTAAACCATTTTGAACTATCTTTCAATTCATCATACATAGTTGATAGTTTGAAATAGTTTAATATATAACTTTTTAACAAACGATTGTACCAAACACGCTAGTCTACGAAACTTTATTCATCCAGATGAAATGAAGTGAGTACTTAAAAAATTGAACATACAGTTTATGAAGTTGGAATTTTTTTTTGGCATTGAAAAAGCTATCAACAGAACTCCACCTTTCATTCCAACAAATGACGGAGCTTTAAATGTTGGGTTTTTTATGAAAATATTAATTACTCCCTATTTCGGGGTTATATGATATGCCTCTTTCAATTTTCTTTGATTTTAGATTTTTTACCCTTGCTTGAAAAGTGGGAGGGTATATAGTGATCGGGGTGTCCGTCCATCTGTTACGCTTTGGGAGTACTTCTCTTTTGTGTTTTGCCGTTAGAAACCCAAAACATGTGTCGGATCAAAAAGTAAAATCAAGGCCGGAAATAAAAATATCTTTGTTTCCCCTAACCCGACCCTAAATTCTCAAGTTGGGTCGGTAGGTAGGTAAACAATTTTATTTTCTGACAGCGGCTTTGGAAATATATATTCTAAAATTTAATGTAAAATTACATTTATAAATAAGAAAAGTACAAAAGAAAGTGATTTGTGAACAAAATGCTAGGTATCATACGAGTGTCATTCAAAAAATACGTAGACAATGCTTCTCATCGTCATATGATTATTACAAGATTATACATCAACACATTTTCGTAAACATAAACATTTATTTTGTCGAAGTGTGAAGTTTCATTCCATTTGATTAAACAGAACTCACGTTAGCCAAAATTAAAAGCAACATGTTTTGTTACCATGGAGCACGGTTAACCAATATTGTATCGTCAAAAACAACGCCGAGAAAGTTTCTCAATAGTATACACATTTTTGTTTTTTTCAAACACGGTTTGTTGCATCTTCTCCATTCAAAACACATATCCACAATACTTAACACCTGGTTTGCTAACAATTGTACAAATATAGCTTGAATTAGAATGTTATTTTTTTTTCATATTCTTTGATTTCCCATGCAACTTTATTATTCCTGCAACATAGAAGCACACATCACGTTCAATGACGTTCCTAACTCTTTTGGCAATGTTTTTAACCTTAACCAGCTGTTTTTTTGCAGACAATCCATCATCCGATTCAAACTCGCTACCACACAAAAATTGTATTTTCAACTTAATACAAATACACAGATTTTTTTTCATACAGATCCTGATTTATAAGGATTTTTTAAGCTTGTAGAAAAAGTTTCCCGAATGTAAAGTCTAATTTTCTTGCTACTTGCTGCTCCGTGACGTCTTCCAACGTCATGGTTTTTTGCCTTTCTTAATCAAGTCCATATGTATTTAGAAGCTGATATCTTTTAAATGGAACGAGATATTACATAACCTGATTTCATTTTAATTAATACAGCAATACTTTATTTAAACATGTAAATTTTATTTCGTTTCAGCTCCATTTATTAGAGGTATTGCTGTAAAAACTATAAAGTGAAAATTAGAAAATTATTCAATTTTGACGGTGCTCCGTGACCCCATTTTTGCTGTTCTAAATCCTTGGTAATTTTAATAAATATGAGGATATATTCCAATTTTTTTACTCAGATTATTTGAATTTGTTGTTGAAATATTTGTACCAAATTTGGATATAATATGACGTTAAATAAAAAAGTTACGACAAAAGTCTACGAACTTTTTGAATGACCCTCCTACATATGCCGTTTAAAAGCAAAATTCATAATTAATTTATTCACAACTGTAATTAAGATGAACTTGTGAAATATCTCACTCCAGAGTACATTTATATTAATCGAATAAAAGAGACAAGATTCTCAAATACACAAAGACTGGACATTCGAGTATATTTTCTCAAACCTTCAATCATCCTCCAGTGCTTATAGACAGTCATTGTACTTTTTTAAGGGCCATGAGATTTGCAGTGGTTCTGGAGTATTTTGTTTTGGAGTTAAGACGTAAGTGGCTAATTTTTGTCGCAGGTTTAAATACCAATGATGATCGTTGAGAACGGTCCTTCAAAAGGAACTGTCCTTTCTGACATAGTCATATTGCAGAGTTTATTTGATTAAATAAATTATGTCAGAAAGGACAGAACCATAAAAACCTTTGGCCAGTGTCTCAGAAGATGCTGTCTCAAAAAAGATCCCACTGCTTAAGGGCAAACAAGTGCGTTGTACGTCTAAATTTGGAGCAATGGGGAAATGTTCAAATGTTGTCCCAACAAAGGGATTAAAAGCAAAGAAACAACCAATCTTCAAGGACCTAATTAAAGAAAATGACATTGGACGTCTGTTGCGGGTTCTTTCCCTAGTGATTTCCAAATAATCAAAAAAACTCAAAAAACGTTTTCACATTTATATAGACAATACATTGTACATAGTATTCCGGCTCTTGTCTGTCCACACAACGGTAAGTTACTACATCACACCATACTCCGTACACTGTGCACCATACACTGACACCATACACAAAACGACGTAGAACGTAGAACGTAGGACGTAGAACGTAGGACGGGACCTAAATAATACAACAATTGTAAACACATTAAGTTACACAGTTAAATACACAAAGCTACATACAAGTTATTACCCACATAACCCACCATACACGAAAATGGGATAATAATGGGGTCAACATCACAGCGCTGCATTACAGAACTTGTATTAAATGCTTTTACACAATATATATATATATATTATTTTACATGTAACTTACACTTACACGCAATAACTTCACTTACATAGTTACTTTACAGTTTAGAATCATATTGAAACTAAATACAACAATACTAGAGCCGATACTTTCAATTAACACTACTCACTATAATATTTATAGAACATACAAACTATACAAACGAACGAACATTCAAACGAATAAACTAGAATTAAAATACGTTGAAATAACAAAGTTATCCCAGGACCGTTTAATTAACAAAACAGAGAAGAAAATGTAAATAAAACATGTTACTCACCTCAGAAGTCAGTGTCTGTATTACGATATAAATTTAACTTTACAAAACTTTGAAACTAAAATTGGATAGTCAGCTCGTGCTGTTACATCTTGGAAAGCCGGTTTTAAGAAAGGCGGAAGCCTAAACTCAGGTGAATAAATACAGGTAGTGTAGAGGTACCAAAGAGGGTGTTCGAAGGGGTCCAGAATAGGAAAACTGAAAGAAACTATGGAATAACGTTAGAACAATTATCACAGTAAATTTAAAATACAAATAGACGAAATAACACCGTAAATGTGACAATACCTTCCCCTTATGGAAAAGTATGCTAATACTTTAGAACACACATTTACGAAAGATTAAAAACAAGAGTTCATATATACACAAATTGACAGAAGTCATCACTGCCTACTAAGATAATCTGCTCCTTGATTATCCCTTCCCCTAATGGCGATAACTCGGTATCTATATGATTGAAGACCAAGTGCCCATCTCATGATCCTAGCGTTGATAACTTTGGCTTTGTTCAAATACATTAAGGACTGATGATCTGTTTCGATAAGGAACTCGCGTCCATAAAGGTACAGGTGGAACTTTTGGACTGCCCAAACAATTGCCAAGCATTCTTTTTCGATTGTGGAATACTTACTTTCACTGTCCTTCAACTTTCGACTTGCATACGCAACCGGAAGTTTCAAACCACTATGTTCATCAAACTGCATCAGCACAGCTCCAATTCCCCTATCTGATGCGTCAGTTTGAAGAATGAACTGTTTTGATAAATCTGGCAGTTTAAGAATAGGCGATTTCAAAAGCATTGCCTTAAGTGATTGAAATGATTTTTCCTGAGGTTGATTCCAAATAATTTTATTTGGCGACCCCTTCTTTGTCAGATCAGTGAGGGGTAGTGCAACAGACGAAAAATTGGGAATGAATTTCCTGTAGAAACTAAGGAGTCCTAAAAACGATCTTAACTGACGTTTAGTGCTTGGTGCTGGTGCCTCTTGAATTGCTCTTACCTTGTCTGGGTTTGGTTTTAACTGGTTCTCACCTACGATATGGCCTAGACACTCTAAACTCTTGTACCCTACAGCACACTTGGAAGGTTTCGCTGTCAAATTGGCGTTTCTCAGCCTGGTAAAGAGTTCGTGAAGAACTTCCAAATGCTGATCTAAGTCCTCTGTAAAAACAATGATATCATCGATAAAATTATCAATGTTTGACATTCCGTACAACAACTTACGCATCAGTCTGGAAAACGTCGCCGGTGCCGTCACCAAACCAAAGGGCATCACTCGAAATTGGAAGAGGCCTTTTGATGTCTGAAACGCTGTTTTGGGTTTAGCTGACGATGTTAATGGAACCTGCCAGTAGCCTTTTGATAAGTCGATCCTTGAAAATACCTTGTAGTTGGCAAACTTTGAAAAGATATCATCTGCGTTTGGCATCGGTTCTGCATCGAACTGTGAACATGCATTGATAGCTCTAAAATCTACGCAGAAACGAAAAGTGTCATCTTTTTTCTTCACAAGGACAACTGGAGAAGAAAATGGACTTTCTGATGGTTCAATGACATTCAGTTCCAACATTTTCTCAACTTCCTTATCAGCTATTTCCCTCATTGAAAATGGAATTGCATAAGATTTAACTCTGATTGGTTGACTTGAGTTTATCTTAATGTCGTGTTCAATCAAATGGGTATAGCCAGGATCATCAGACAATACATCAGTAAACTGATCCAAAAGTGATGTTACCTTTTTTCTGTCTTCAGGTGATAACTCTGGGTTGATGTCCACACCTTTGGTACTCCCAACACTCGCTATGCCATACTCGTCATCTTCCTCCTCCGCAGTGCAGTCAATAACAGCAGATGTGACTAGAGCTTCATCATCTTGATCTGGTTCCCCTGAATCATCATTCCTGTCAATGTACCTTTTAAGCATATTTACATGAAACGTCTTCAATTTACCTTTCATTTCAATCTGGTAGTCAACTTTGTTTAACTTCTTCTTGATGCTGAAAGGTCCTTTCCATTGCATCAGTAACTTATTTGAATCTGTGGGTAGCAATACTAAAACTTTATCTCCTACCTTCATACTCCTTGCTCTAGTTGACCTGTTGTAGAACCTCGCCTGTCGTTGAGAAGCCTTCTCCAAATTTTCTCTGGCTATCTCTGCCGTTGTCTCAAGTCTCTCTCGTAAATCCAACACATACTGATAAGTAGACTTTACCTGATCATCGTCTATCTCTTTTGTCCAAAGCTCTTTTAAAATGCCCATGGGCCCTCTTACGTGTCTTCCATACACTAAGTCAAAAGGCGAAAAGCCCAAACTTTCTTGCGGCACTTCCCTGTAAGCAAACAATACTGGGTTAATATATTTATCCCAATCACGTGGACGATCGGAGCACATACGTTTTAACATTTGTTTGAGGGTTCCGTTAAACCTCTCAACCAAGCCGTTTGTCATAGGGTGGTAAGGGGTAGTAGTGAGTTGATTTAACGATAGTAGCCGACTTACCTCTCTCATAATTGATGATGTAAATTGAGAACCCATATCGCTCAACATTTCCTCGGGAACTCCAATTCTAGAAAATATGTCTATGAGCGCTTCCGCAACTCTCTCCGTTTCAATGGACGGCAGTGGTACAGCTTCAGGGTATCTAGTAGCAAAATCGACCAAAGTAAGAATATACCTATTCCCTTTGTCGGTAATTGGATGCATAGGTCCGACGATGTCTACGGCAACTCGCTTGAAAGGAACATCAATAAGTGGCATCTTCTGAAGGGGGTACTTAGAAACCTTACCTTTTTGTATGGTCCTTTGACAGATGTCACAAGAACGACAAAACATCTTGACATCAGTCTGTAGTCCAGGCCAGTAGAATTCAGAAAGAATTCTTGACGATGTACGTGATATAGCCAAATGACCAGACATGATTGACTCATGTGCCAATTTCATGACAATTTCCCTGAATTTCTTTGGGACTACAAGCTGTTTGTAAGACTTACCTGATTCAGTCTTGGTTTGATATTCACGATATACAAACCCATTCAGCATGAACCATCGTATTGTTGCAGTTCGTTTATCAACCACTTGTCCGGAACTTGCCCATTGTCGTATTCTCTGCAGTGAGTCATCGGTTTGTTGTTCTAGTTTAATCTCGTCTGGAGTGATGTTTCCCTTAAGTATTTCTGGAACTTTGAGTTGAGGATACTGTTTTAATTTTACCTTTGCTTGTTGACGGGTTTCAACAGCATTTGCTTCTGACCATTCAGGATCAGGATCTCCAGGTGCTCGTACCTTAGCTACATTCCCGATGATTAGATCGTAGACTGGCTTCTCCATACACCATGCTTCAAATGTTCCTGTAATATAGGGCGTGTCAACAAAGATGGAAGCAACTGGTACTCTAATAGATGAACCATCTGCCAAAATGCATGTTTGAAACTTATCTTGAATCAAATTTGCTTCACCAATCTTACTTCTTCGAACCACTATGCCGCTGCATCCTGTGTCTCTTAGTACCGTAACTGGCTTACCTTCAACAAAACCTGCTGATACTGGCATGTTGTGTTGCAGTTGGTAGCATGATGGTGAAACTCTTGTGGATGCATCAAGATTCATAGAATTGGTTCCAGTGTCTGTTGGCATTGTGCTAACAAAAGTTACCTTTTCTGCGTGTTCCTCTGTACTAGCCGAAGAATTATGGCCTTCATTCTGTTCTTCTGTTGTTACAGCACCGATCTTTGGTTTTGTTCTGCATTCCGATGCAATGTGCCCTATCCTGTTGCATTTAAAACAACGTCTTTCCGATTTTGGAACAAATGCTTTGTTTGAATTTTGTATTCTCTTCTCACCTGAAAAGTCTTTGTGATTTCCAGAACCAGAACGAAACTTCACTGGGTGTTGAAATTCATTGCCTTTGACATTGCTGAGGGTCGCAGCGTTGGTCATTCTTGCCTCTCGATACTGGTCTGCTAATTGTGCCATCTCCTGTATACTCTTTGGTGTTCTCTCTTTTAGAAACAAGGTCAAATCTCTGTTACAAGTATTCAAAAACTGATCACGCAATACTAAATCAAATAATGCCTCAAATGTGTCTGCTATTTTGGCCATTTTTAACCACCTTAGCAAATAACTACTCATTCTAACAGAAAATTGTACGAATGTCTCACCCGTTTCTGGTTTTGCTGATCTGAACTTGTGTTTAAACCCGTCCTCTGTAAGCTCATAGCGTTTGAGGAGTGCTATCTTCAGGTTGTCATAATCTAAAGCATCATCTGCTGGTAATAATGCATAAATATCGAGAGCCCTACCTTTAAGGAGTGCACTTAGACTCATAGCCCAAGATGTTTTCGGCCACTTTTGTAACTCTGCATATCGTTCAAATCTACGTAAATAGCTGTCCATTTCATCCTTCCCATCCTCAAAAGCCGGGATTTTTGGACCTTTGAACTTAACACTTACCTCCTCAACCCCTGCTATTTTCAACTTCTCTTTCTCATGAAGCATTTCCATTTGTTGTTGATGAGTCAGCTGCTGCAGCTGCATCTGTTTATCATGTTTCTCCTTCATCCGCTGGTACTCTAGCTCCTCTTTCAGACGTTCTCTTTCTGCCAGCCGCTCTTCTCTCTGAATATCCTGTTGGTGTCTAACGAATTCTCTAAGAGTATCTTCTTTGTAACCTAACGATACTCCGTAATCAATAATCTCTTTCAAAGCTTCTGCCATGATCAAAATTCACAAAACACAAAATCATACAGACAAACAATAAAAGACAGCTGAAATTAGAAATTTCCCCACATACCAGTCTCTACACACCTGAGTTTAGTTGCTAAACTATACACGCACTTTTTAGTTACTTACGCGATACGCGATGTTAAAACGCTAACTACTTACAGACACACAACTTACTGAAGTGCTGAATTTGGAAATTTCGTAATATCAGCGTCAACTGCTGACCTCCAGGTCCCGAACAACTAGGTCACCAACTAATCTACAAAATACAGTGAAAACAATTGAATGGAAATTAAACAAGTGATATTTCAACAAAATATGTTTCTTTGATTGATAAACAAAATTCAATAAAAAATTCAAATTATCAAAGTTTGAAATTCAATTGAATTTAAATTATTCAAAAATCAAAAATACAAATGTTAATTTTGACAATAAAGGCAAACACTAGCACATTAGGAATTCTGTTCAATGTCTTGGGTCAAATCCAACGCATGAAGAAAGGTTTCCCTCAAGAGATCAAAGTTCCCTCAGGCACTGTTTCCAGTTGAACTTCCAGGATCTTGATTGTCCGTTGGGTTGTCTCTTTGGAGTTGTAGCCCAAACCATTGGAAATACTGTTGATTTGATCCCAAATGCTCCAGAGATCCTAGACATACCACAATGCTCCAGAGATTCTAGACATACCACGTGTCCCAGACATCACAAGTCGAAGAGATTCCACAGGTCGTCGTGATACCACTCGTCGACGTTATCGTGCTTGTTGTTTTCCTTTGATCCTACATGTTGAAGAAATCCCACTTCTGACACCATTTGTTGCGGGTTCTTTCCCTAGTGATTTCCAAATAATCAAAAAAACTCAAAAAACGTTTTCACATTTATATAGACAATACATTGTACATAGTATTCCGGCTCTTGTCTGTCCACACAACGGTAAGTTACTACATCACACCATACTCCGTACACTGTGCACCATACACTGACACCATACACAAAACGACGTAGAACGTAGAACGTAGGACGTAGAACGTAGGACGGGACCTAAATAATACAACAATTGTAAACACATTAAGTTACACAGTTAAATACACAAAGCTACATACAAGTTATTACCCACATAACCCACCATACACGAAAATGGGATAATAATGGGGTCAACATCACAGCGCTGCATTACAGAACTTGTATTAAATGCTTTTACACAATATATATATATATATTATTTTACATGTAACTTACACTTACACGCAATAACTTCACTTACATAGTTACTTTACAGTTTAGAATCATATTGAAACTAAATACAACAATACTAGAGCCGATACTTTCAATTAACACTACTCACTATAATATTTATAGAACATACAAACTATACAAACGAACGAACATTCAAACGAATAAACTAGAATTAAAATACGTTGAAATAACAAAGTTATCCCAGGACCGTTTAATTAACAAAACAGAGAAGAAAATGTAAATAAAACATGTTACTCACCTCAGAAGTCAGTGTCTGTATTACGATATAAATTTAACTTTACAAAACTTTGAAACTAAAATTGGATAGTCAGCTCGTGCTGTTACATCTTGGAAAGCCGGTTTTAAGAAAGGCGGAAGCCTAAACTCAGGTGAATAAATACAGGTAGTGTAGAGGTACCAAAGAGGGTGTTCGAAGGGGTCCAGAATAGGAAAACTGAAAGAAACTATGGAATAACGTTAGAACAATTATCACAGTAAATTTAAAATACAAATAGACGAAATAACACCGTAAATGTGACAACGTCTCAGAAAGCTTAATTATGATTTCAAAACTATTTGGAAAGAGTATTTAAATAGTATTTAAATGAACCAAACCAAATCTACCAATGATAAAAATGCTAAATACAATGTCATAGTCACGAAGTTTAACCCATAAATAAAGGCATGATAAAGTACAACTGAATGATATGCAGACATATTTACAACAACTCCTATGATTCCATAATGGCATATAGTAAACATAGGAAATAGATGAGTTGGTTATTAGATCAAAACTCAAATTAAATAAAATGCAGTGAAATTGAATGATGTGTTCACTAGGTGGGCCCCTCATCTACTCATGAGGTTGGCCTTTCCATGCAATGCGTACCTGAAATTCAACAGATTTGTTTGTTCGTTGTTTATCATCCCTATCTTTCGAAAATTTATTCACTCACATGGAGACGCCAAGACACCTTTTAATAAGTCATGGTAAATTTTATAATCAAATTGTTTTAAGAGTGAAGAATTCTAGTTAGCTAAAGGTATAAGATTAAGACATCGCCGTTGTTTTATGAGGAACTACTTCTCTGTAATCACATCTGGGCGCTATTTTGTTTCCATCAAATGCTTGAAAATCACAGTAGAACAATGTCGGCCACACTGATAAATGCTGATTTTGATGAAATTGTATTTTATAAAACTTGGTTGACAATAAAAAAAAAATTTGAATCATGTTATTTAAAAAATCTTTTCAGTCGGCGCATTTTAGTTGGGTCGGTCGCGTTAGGGGGAAACAAAGGTATTATTTATTTTGGCCTAAGGTGCACAATGGCAATATGTTATTAAGATTCTGTTAGAGTTTCATTGAATTTCATTCAGTGGTATAATAGGATATCCATATAAGAGACGGCTACGTTTAAGGTCATACGCAACGTAGTTTGAAATTTATCAGTTTCTTCCCTGGAGTTGAAGAGTTCCACTAAATGAAGGACCTGTCTTTAATACTTTTAATGTCTATATATGGATTTGTACACCTCTTCTAAAACAATTTTTGATTTTCAAAAATCTGGGATTTATGTATTATAATTTTTGTACATTTTTCTTTGAAAAATGCAGAAATGTTCACAATTTGATATCTTTTCAAAACCCGTGGTAAGGGATGGTGATTTTTTGTCTAAGAATATGTAATGGTATTATAAGTTTAAATTTAGAATATCCTGAAAATTTATCAGTAGGTAAGGTACCTTGCGTATGTCCTTAAAGCGTAATAGACAAAAACGGGTGGACATATCGATTACTATAACCCTCCTGATTTTCAAGCGGGAGGTAAAAATGCACAAATTTCCGGGAAGGGATCCCAGAATTTAGTAGTACTGTCTAACAGGCATGATTTTCTAGACTTGTAGAAATAAATAATATACTAGGCCTATATATTGAAATGTTATGAGTATGATTACATAGTTTATCCACGTCAGCTATAGAAGTCGGTGCGTTTTGTTTTATAAGCAGTGCGCAGTCACTTGCATTGATGTCGGCTGTAAACGATCGACCAACGGTCAAAGTCGTGAGGAGATCAACAGAAAATAGGAAAGGACTGTTTCGGAATATCTCATACCATAAGTGTAGATCTATTAATAAGTTTGTTTTTAATACTAGTAGCAAAAAAATTAATTAATTACATGCTTGTTTTACAAAATACAAGCAAATCTTTAAAAATCAAACGGTGGATTGTGGGGGGGGGGGGGGGGGGGGGGGGGGGCTCGACGCAACGGTCCTGGTTCCGCCATTGAACAACATTCAGCATGATAAATATATAATCTAAATCATACTTTAGAAAAGCTGCACGATGATCTTTCAATAAAACGTTAAATATCGTTTTCTTGAACATAAAGTCAATATCACGTCCAATATGAAGGAGACGCTCGTTTTAATAAGAGGTACATGTACATGTATAAATGTATTCTTATGTCGTTCGGCTGTTTTTCACTGTATATATTGATTGAAAATTTATCATATTATTATTTTATTATGGAAGATTGAAGAATTTGGTTATTCAACATATGCCAGCTCATTGTGGCGTCATATTTTTAATGTATTGCGTCATTGATTTCCATGCAATGTCCCTTGATAAATTTTACGAAGAAAAGTTAATGTGGTTTTCATAACATTCAGATACAGATTTAAACAATAAATTTCTGTAAAAATATAGATTAGATAATAACACATTCAGATTCAGACTTCAACATTTAATTTCTTTAAAAGTATAGATTTTAATGAGGAGAAAAAGTCGCATTTATCCAAAAACGAAGTATTTTCAACTACAGTTTTTCTTAAAAACGGACGTGGCCGCACTTTTGTACAGTTATTTTTTCTCTTGTATATTAGTTACCAAAGTATACTTGTTGTTTCTGCAAAGTTTCGCATATGTACTCGGATGCGGCCACATCGAAATATAAACTTGAAGAGGAGCAAAACGTCCAAAATATGTGATTTCCGGAATATTTGACCGGTTTTGAACGATATATACACAAAAGGTCACGTGAGTTGAGGAATATTGATACCAATTTAACACAAAGGGGAACCTTAACAATAAATTGACACAGTTCAAAAAATGTTATCGTGCGTTTAATTTTTGTCAATTTTACAGGGCCGCCTCGTTATACATACCGTTCCCAGTTCTTGATATAAATACGTCATTTTCTTGATTAAAGTGGACAGGATTTCGTGTATATCGACCCTGCATGTTCATAAAGTTCAACGTGTCATAGAAATCTGTTGGCAACTCTTGGAAAAATTGTGTAAATACTTTCTATATTTCTTAATAAATACCGCTAAAATTAATGCATTTTCATAGAAACATGTTTAAGAGTACTGTCTCATTTGCTCCGCAGATAATCGGAATACTTATAGGACAACATCGGGAAATTGTCGAGTACTGATCAGCTTCGTACGAGAAGTTCTTGGACTCGTTTGTAAACTATTCTATTGTTTTTAAAAATGTGTAAAAATTCTTTTCGATGTTTTTTTTTTTCCTTTTTTTATTTATTTATTGCAAATTCGACTACAGCCCCATATCTCCCAAGTTTGTCTTTATTGTTAAACGTGCTGATTTTTTAGTAGCCCACATGTACCTATAGGTGTAAATATTCTGCAATCTTCGCTATAGCCAAGGGATTCCGATACGCTTCACATCTCCACCATGCACTTGAGTAGATTTTGGATCGGAAACCCTTGGCTAGCAAGGTTTAGATATATATTGCTAATTTAAGACTGATTATTTTAATGCCGAGTTCCATGGCAGTATTTCATCTGTATATCAGCCAAAATATCAATAATAAGATGTGATCAGTTCAATTTTATTACATGTATTTTAAAAAAATTGAAATGTTTTCCATCGTCAATGCGCAATTGTTCAATAGAAATTAAGCGATAGTCCAATATTCAAACAATATTTATAAATTTAAAAAACCCTCTCGAACAAATAAATCAAGTTAAATGTGCTGAAAGCTATATATCCTTTTTGTCCTAAAAAATATATTAAAAACATGTTATAAATTTTTCTCAATTGATAATCCTTTTCTACTAGACCTCATTTCTATTTTTATTTATAATTGAAAGATTCTGCAAGTTTCGATAAAATGGTAATGCATGTGACTGAAGAAATATAAATAATTGAAAGATTCTGCAAGTTTCGATAAAATGGTAATGCATGTGACTGAAGAAATATAAAGAATTGAAAGATTCTGCAAGATTCGATAAAATGGTAATGCATGTGCCTGAAGAAATAAAAAGGGGGGTGTCGCTGTCTGTCATTTTCACTGGAGCATAAAAATGACGCCCTGAATGGAACTCAAACAATTATTTTGAACGAAGTTTTTGATTTAGATTTAAAATTCATAATAAATTTTCTGCACATTATGATAATATATCAAGTCTGTAAAAGTCCACATAAAAGAAATATTTAAACAAAATAAACAGGAATTATTTAATTTCACTTGTATCAAGTAATTTAATTCGCTGAATCATTCAGAGGAACATATAATATTTTGGATAACATAACTTGCCTACGTCACAATGAGTTACGTCAAAAACGTATTACTCCGCTTGACGTTACTTTTAAATTATGCTATATATTTGAACCCTTTTTCCTGAGGAAAAATTCTCTGATTGTCTACACTGAAATTAAATTATAAGTAATGAAGCTAGTTTCAACTTATTTTAAACGATATAACATAACTTGGGGCAGTTTACGTTTTTTTATAAACCGCTTCGCGGTTTATAAAGCGTAAACTGCCCAAGTTATGTTATATCGCATAAGTTGAAACTAGCTTCATTCCTTAATTAAATCATCATCAAATACTTGAATTCATTTTACAGATGATTGTATAAATATTAAGGCGATATAAACGGCAACAGTTACACCGTGTAAATACATCTTCAAAACCACGTCTTTTCAGCACGTAATCGCAAGTGCGCTGCGAGGAAAAGGATAACGTCATCAAAAGTTAACAAATGTAATGCTACTATTACGTCACAGACAGCGCAACGGGCAAAGAGTTAATTAATATAGAAACATCTTCAGTTAGAGTTTGTTCATATCATGACTTTTATGGGTATAGGGTGGGGCGATAATGGGCAATCAAATCTTTGTTTAGAAATTTGTAGAAAAAAATCTTTAAAACTCTTCTTCTCAATAATGGTAAAATTATACATTTATGCTTTAATGATAAAGCGACAATTTCTGAAGAAATAAAAATTCTCACTTCCCCTTCCCCAAAAATTAAACTTTTCAATACTGAGCTGATGTGCGATTTTTAAACTAGCCCATGTGCTCAGATGAGCGATGTGCCACATAGGCCTCTTGTTATATACACATGTACGTTTCTTTTTAAGGTATCTCTATTATACAAAATAAATTTAATTGTTAATTTTGTTCAACTTTTATTCAAACACATAATACAATAGTAGCTTTTAGGAGTATCTGGATTGATATATTTGCCAAATTCTTTCGCAAAAAGTTAGGGATATTAATTTTTGTATGTATGTCAATCGGTCTGTGATTTCATTTTTGTTTCTGGACGAAACTTCTTATAAAATTATGTCTATTTACCATACATGAGAGATTACGCCAGGCTATAGGCCATAAATAAATAAAAGACCTTGACATTTTTGTCAGAATAGAGTAAATATAACAGTGAACGTTGAAATCTCAGGTTGAACAATGGAGGAAAAACATTAAAAAAAACACTTAACCGTGGTGATACAACTTTCACTCATACCTAAGTTTCTAAAGAGAGGAAACACGTGGAGATAACGAACAGTATTCAAGATCAAATGTCCACTAAACAATACAAAAATAGGGACAAAGGAAACACGTGCCTCCAAAGCATTACAGGTGGAATCAGGTGACATGGAAGAATAAACATCCTTTGCCGACTGGTCATACCTGCTGACCTATTCCTTTTCATAAATATCAAATAACGGAAAAATTCGTCGTTAATTCAGAGTATAAATAATGGACTAACAATAAGTATGAAAAACGTCAGTCAGCAATTGAGATAATGATACATTGTATTCGCTGACAAGGTTATTATATCGACCATAGAACTTAGGAAAAATGTGACTGGTCAGCAGGGATACTCACTCCTCCATGGCACCTGGTCCCACCTTTGATGTTTCAGAGGTCTGTATTTGCTCTGCTCCTATTTTGTGTTGTTAAATGGACTCTGATTTTGAATACTGTTTGTTATCTCCATATCCTTCTTGCTATGTTCTCAAAATGTTTCTCCTTCACTACTGTAAACATCTTAGTGATGAGTAAAGAAAGAGGCTCGGTTGAACATTTATTGGAACCCGTTGTCTATCTCTTTGTAAGGATTCTTATGAAGTTTAATCTTGGAATCCAATGTATATGGTATAAAATTCATCTTTTGTTCTTTGGAATATTAATAATTAAAACTGACTTATCACTCGCGTAAAAAAATTCCCCAAGAAGAAGAATAAAAACAATAATAATGATAATAAACAGAGTAAAAACAATATGCCCCCAACTTCGCTTGTGGAACATGATTATCTTCATGTCACGTAAATAAACTCGTTGTTTCCTTGTGAACTCGAAATGTGCATGGGGAAAGTTATACTATTACTCTGGTACAATTTATTTCAAATTAACTTCAACTTACTGACAAATTCGAGGGTAATTGTCGCACAATATCATATTGTCATCTGTTTTAAAATAAAGCCATCATACATTTTCCCCAAGAAAGATTCAGTTAGAGAGGACAACTCCTCTTACAGATTGTCACATAAACATATTAAATAATCCCCATTATTCACCTGCACCAGGCTCATTTATACACATAGTTTGAATTCTGCCTCTGTCAGGGGATATAAAAAAAGATAAATGCCAAAGGTATATTATCGTATGTAGTTTAAACACGCTGACATTTACACAAGAGTAATAAATGAAAGTTAGCTAAATTATTTGGATATATTACATTTCAAAAAATAATGATTAAAACACATTTATTTTAAGGTAGAATGCCACACCAACTTTTTATTTTTTAAATCTTTAAACAATGGTTTCAGCATTAAAAGGCTGATATTAGCTTTCTATTATTTTATGTTAATTTTTGGGATTGTTTTAAAGAAAATGTAAAAAAAAATAATTTATTTCCAAAAAAGTTGATTTTAAGTTAAAAAAAATTGCTGTAAATGAATGTATCCAATAAATATCTAATAAAATATGTAAAGAAAGGCTGGTTTAACTTTTTATTTTTTTTTTAAATTAATTATGAAAATAAAACACATTATTTGTGAACACTGTTTCAACCTATGCTTAAAAACACCATAGAACTAGTCATAACTGATGAAAACATGTTTTTCAATCATATTTTAAAAAGAAATTGAAACGAAATTGAGAAATTTTAGAGAAATTATTTTTTTTTTATATTTTGACCTAACCCCATCACAATTAAACTGATCCTGATCAAAGTTAACACAAAATGAATAAACTACTAATATATTGCCTCTTCATGTATTAACAATGAAAAAATCTATTTTATTGTCAAGTTCAATAATGTTTTAACCCTTTTAACGCTTAATCAGACTAGTGTTCTTGGGGAAATGTTATTTATTTCCAATAATTGTACAATTTTGTTGAGATCGGTTTAATATTGATCGGGATTGGTCAAAATTAAAAAAAAAATAATTTCTCTAAAATTTGGCACTTTTGTTTCAATTTCTTTTATAAGTATGATTAACGAACATGTTTTCCCCATTTGTGACTGGTTTTAAGATTTTAATCATAAATTTAAAAAATAATATTCACAGATTATTTGTTTTATATTCATAAATATTTTTTATTTAAAAAAAATTAATATGGCTTTTTGTCACATATTCTATTAGCTATTAATGTGATGCATTCATTTACAGCAAAATGTTTACAAGAAAGGGTCTTATTTTGATGTAAATATTTTTTTTCATTTTCTTTGAAAAAATATAAACATTTCATTTTCTTTCAAAAAATACAAACAAAATTCATATAAAATAATTGAGAACTAATGTCGCCTTTTCAATGCTGAAACCATTGTTTATAAAGATTGACTCAGCGACCTTAATCCAGAAATTAAATGTAAGCTTTGTGACACTCTCCCAATTTTACAGCTCAAGTTTGCAGTGACCTGACATTATTTTTAATCATGACGTCATACATTTGTAGTTCAGAGAAGTCAACACTCAAAGTATACTGTAATATTCTCTGGGAAACCTTATCGTGCCTGGGTAGCAATTTCAATATATCGTCGACGTATAAACAATTTACAATGGTCATTTCTATACTTGTGTCGACTTGAAATAAGTGATACCAGTGATTTTGACACATCTTTTTCATAATTGAAGTTTTGTTAGAAAAACGTGTTATAGGTATTCTAAAAACAAAGCTTTATGAAAGAGATTGCGATTTATCCTTTCAACCGTCAACTTACTTTGCTAAATTGGCAAAATATCCTTTCACCTGCAAGTACTATGATCGATACAATGACCTTGTCATGAAAACTAATCAATAATTGAGTCAAAAGCTTATGAACGTTTTTTGTACTTATCATATATGTATTGTTTTATAATGAATTGTCTAAGGATTTGTCCGTTATTTCCCGATCATCATGACGAGGAGCACACGGCGTGTATGACAGATCATCAGTGAATGCTCTCTCCTTTAAGAACCTTGATCCCACATCTGGTGTTTTACAGCTCTGTGTATGCTCCACCTCTGGTGTTTTACAGCTCTTTGTATGCTCCACCTCTGGTGTTTTACAGCTCTGTTTATGCTCTGCTTTGGTTTTGTATTGTTTGAGTAAACTTCTGAGCTTGAATACAGTTCATACCTCCAAACAGGTATATCATAATTAAATATTATCATGCTTCCTGTCAGTTTGTCTCTATATAACCCATACACTACTATTTTCGCATAGTGGTCTAAGGATTTGTATAGCGTAAGCATACTATGCCGAAATAGTGCACGGCCTTATTTTCTGAATAAAATTCTTCATTGCACACACCGGGAATCGAACTCACGACCATGAGGTTGCCAGTCTGACGCCTTATCGATTACGCCACAGTGACGATCACTGAATGGGAGAATTTTATTAAATATATTAACTTAATTTATACAATTGACACAAGAAGGAGAAACTAGACAAATATTATTTGAAAACAGTTATATTTATTCTAAGGAATCTTAGATACATGTGTACAACAAAGTTTCAAACTAATTACATACAGATCGTTAGATGAATTGATATCATGGGGTCATTAAAACGCTTTCTTATATAGCGCTTAATTGCAAGATGTAAAAGTAAATTATCAATAAGAATCCACGTCTGTAAACAAATCAGTCTTACTAACAAAACAGAAAATAAAGATGAGTATATTTGGGACAGAAAATCATGACTTATTTAGAGAAAAAAATATTAACCAAAATAAATAAGCATGCAACTAATTTTATCATGAAGATTTTGAATGAGTTTTTGCAAGTGCTCTGTGTTACCACCATTATTTTCAGGAAAAAATCAAATGGATTGCCGCATAAAAAATAACAACAGTCAGCATAAATATAGCAATAGTGTTGCATTATGCATGTACTATGCCTAAATAGTAGGCAGGGTTTGACACATAGTGCCATGTGTCAAACCCTGCCTACTATTTAGGCATAGTGCATGCATAATGCAACACTATTATATAAATAGTGTTGTGTTGTGCGTGCACTATGCCCAAATGGTAGACAGAGTTCGACACATGCTGCACGAGCCGAAGGCGAGTGCACTATGTGTCAAAACCTGACTACTATTTAGGCACTTATGCACGCAGAACACAACACTATTGTTATTATTATGCTGACTGGTGTTACTGTATAAAAACGGCAATATTTTCTACATACCCAATGTTTCATCCCCTGTGACATTCTTCTACTCTATTATGACGTCACCTTGTACAACATGTACGTCATAATCTTTTTCTTTAATTTTGAACGTTCCATGCTAAAGGTATAATCTACAGATAGTTTTAGAGAATAGTATCTGAGTGGAGGAAGGGGGTTTGCAAAAACATACTTTAGAAGAATTATTTTGTTTACTTTTAATCTTAAGTGTAAAATATTTAACACTAAGTTTATATATATTATAGTACAATACTATAGATAACGGCGTCTGTGGCGTAATCGGTAGCGCGTCGGACAGACAATCTCGGGGTCGTGTGTTCGCCTCCCGGTATGGGCGTTGTCGGATTTTCTTCAGAAGTTTAAGCCGTGCACTATTTCCGCATAGTAGGCCTACGCTATATAAATCCTTAGAACACTATGCGAGAAAAGTATGGTATGGGTTATATAGAGACAAACTGACAGGTAGCATAATAATTCATTACATTATCAGTTGAGATAGAAAATACCTGGCAATTTTTTACCAATTAAAATGATTTAAACATCTATAATCGTAGATTTTGGATGTGGCAGAGATTTCCTTAATACGTAGGTTATGAATTCTTTTTAAGTTGATGAATTAAAAAAGATACGGCTTGTAATGACAAGTTTAATGTTATATGTGATCAGGAAATAACACACTGCTAAATAGATGACACTGTTCATCAATAATTTGAATGCTAGTGATACTCAATAAGATTAATACTATTTTCTTTACAAAAGTAATAAAACATAATTATGCACGGTGTTTAGATATTTTCCGATCACCATATGATCTTAAAGAAAATTGTAGAGAACTATGGCTCTTTGGAAGAGTTATCATCCCCTGTCAACCAGTCAAACCTCTGTGCTGAGTGTCCATTTTATAATCTTTCACGTGAAAAGAAGAAACACATGGTTTGGCCTTCAACTCGACATTATATATCGGCAACGTATCGCCAATGTGTAGTTTCAATTCTTATGTCGATGCGATATATCCCGGTGAGCTTGAGATAAAAGATACCACAAAGTCAGACACATCTGTTTCGTTTTTGGACATTTTACTTGAAAACGATGGTAATCTAGCAATCACACTCTATGAAAAAATTGATGACCTTAACTCTTCCGACTTAATTTCCCTTACTTATACAACAATATACATTTATCAACTGCATATGGATTTTTATACAGCTCCGAACACTGTTTAAGCTCAATGGCTTTTCGCACAAATTAAGGTCACATTCTTCTTGCAATGAAACTTAACATTTTCGGAATTTATTACTAGACATTACGTTAATCTGTATAAAGGTATCTGTTCCTTAAAATCACAACCTCAAGTTGTCTAAATCGAGGTTTTATGTTAAAGTGGACTTTATAAATCGTTTGATCGTACAACTGTATGATTTTACTATTTTACTGTCCTAAAAGGACATCAGAGTAAAACAAAAATGTAACTAAACCCTGAAAAAAAGCAAAGGAGACATATAAGATTCATACAAACACGTGTATGTGAACAGTTAGCAAACAAAACGATACAGTTTCTTTTATACTTTAAGGTCAGACGTGTCATCAAATTTATATACTTTTTCCTAAGAATTTGTCTTTTCAGTAAAAATACTTAAACAAGTATCTTCACAAAAAAAGGATACTTTACCAGGCATTTCGATAATAAACTACAAGGTTATATTTCTTATGTGATCCTTATGGGTAATCTTCTGAATGGCCTTTATCACAATTTTTGGTGTACTTATATTTAAAAACATTTTGAAAACAATGTATGAATCAGAAGGGAATGACAAATAAGAATAATTTTTAATATAATACAAAGAGATACAGAACATAAATTTGAGGAACGTGTCGTCTGACCTTAAGACACCCATTAAAAAATCAAAGTACTCAGAAGTACAGAGAGCCGGGCTCATTTACAGAATAGAATGAATTTCTTACATGAATCACGTTTATATTCTGATGAAAAAAATATTTTAAAACAATCAATATAAATGATAAGACACTGACAGTGAGTTTTTCAATCCCAATACCATGGTCCGATTTTGTCAGAATCAGAATTATTCTGGTACCGCAGCTGAATGTTAACAAACAGACCAGTCTGGTTCCCTCTCCTCCTTTACCTCGTAGGTGTAGAGAACTACGGTAACACTGATTATTAAAAATCCTTACGCTAATGAACTATGTTCTTTGACTTATAAAGTTTTCAAAGTCATTACTACTAATGTTTATTTTATATAGATAAAACTTCGTTTTATTTTTGTTGCTTTATTTAGCGTTTGTATTATCTCAAAAGCGGTTGAGAGTAAGAACTATATTTTTTCCCGTAACTTTGAAATGGCGACTATGGGGTCAACATCCTGCCTTGAACAGGATCACATAAGCCGGCAATTGCTCTTTGAGCAATAAGCCCGGCTAAAAATGATGTACATTGATGGTAAAAGTTCACTTACTGAATGAGTAAAATAACAAAGGTCCTGTTTTTTAAATGTTTGAAAGGAATTCGTATCACAGAGCGTGGAAAAAGACAAAAAAGAGATGAATAGTTATTAATTTTGATGTCTCCACCAATGTGACAGAAAACTTTTACAGTGAAATTTGCATTTGGTTTGAATAATTTTTAAGTCGTATTTTTCCTATGTGACACCTGATACCATATAACGGGTATTTTTACATGCTGCTAATTTTTACTAATTTTTACGAATTTTATGAATCCGTAAAATTAAAACGCGTAAAATTTCACAGAAGTAAAAAACGTCTCGCCTAAATCTTCAACATTGTATTATGAGAGTATTTCAATGTTATCACTTACATTTAGCTAAGTACTTGGAGAATATTTAATTAGTGTAATTGATCATCAATTAGGATAAAAAAAATCAATGCACAAATTATACAAACATCGTCAATTACCTAGTTACTCTTACGTGTCGCATAAATTCTGATAATGGTTGAATTATTGCAGACTAAAGTCTTCAGTTTTTCAGTTTCTTTATTTCTTTAAGCCAACTGGCCCATCAGAGTTATACAACAAACATGATAATAACAAAAATAAAAAAACATACAGAGAGAGTGAGCGCAAAGAACAAATACATGGGAATACTTCTAAACATCAATTTTATTTTTTCTTAACAATATTGCTGCATTTAAAAATTTGCCCAACTTTACGAGATCTTTAATATTATTTGAACTTAACAGCTGAATTAATTTAAAGACACAAGGCCTAGTATAATAATACTTTTTCAAAAGTTTCTTTCTTATATCAATATACAATGGACATTTCAAAATAAAATGAAATTCATCTTCTATATCATGGAGATTACAACATGTACATAATCTATTATTCTTAGGTACGTTATGGTGTCGACCTGTTTCAATATTTAACGTGTGATTCGATAACCTGAATTTTGTTAATAGCAGTCTTAATTTTTTGTTAATAGGTTTTGTTAAATACCATTGCAAAGAGAAATTGTCAATTAAATGTTGATATAAATTACACTTTGAAGAGTTTGATATATTTTCTATTATAGCTTGCTTAGAAACATCTAACAGTCGTTGTTTTATAATGAGATAAGATCTATCATTTAAATTATCTTCTGTCCAAAGTTGACCTAGACCTAAAAGGGACAATTCTTTTTTAATTTGTAAAATCAATTTGTCATTATGTAATACCATGCCTTAGAATTATATCCTTTTTCAAGACTTTGATCCTTTCTTCTAATTTATTTCCTTCCAGTATAGACTTTGACATTTTAGTACACTGTAATCCGTACCCCTGTTATTCTGTCACCTGAATCATGATGGCTTGATTTGTCTCTCTTTGTTTCCATTTAAATGAAGATGGACATGTGGTGCACAACAATAATTGTTGTATACATGCTTATTAATTGAAACAGGCATACAATTGGGACATGTGAAATTTAAAAGTATTTAAAAGAATAAACGTATTATCATTTCACGAATCGACACTCGTTTTCACGGGAACAATTTTGTTTTTATTTAATATCGATTCATCCAGACACATTTAAAACATGTTCAAAATGTTAAAACATTGATCTGGAATTTGACTTCCGATGATTTTTATTTCTACGGACATGCTTAATTCGTACAAAATAATGCGTAAAGAATTAAATCACCTTATTTTAACCGAAATTTATAAAAAAATATTACAGCAGTAAAATTGCCCGTTATACGTTATTGCTTTGGTCAGCAGTAGGTACAACTTAATCTTACAAATACGATGGCTGACAATCTTGTATATATAGATAGTGATAATAACATCAAGAAACTCTCATTGAGCAATAAAATATGTCTTAAAAATTGATAAGATTCGATGAACCTTGGAAACCATTCTATCTCGACTGCTCTCCCTTAATTTGAATTATAAGACATATATGAAGCCAAGGTTGCTCGGTACAACACTGTAGGACAAGAACTGTAACACGATCTAGGTCATGAACTATAAGTTAATCCTACATATTTAACAGAAAACCACAATAGAGATGAGATTATTCCTGACCCACTTAAAAATGTCTTAAACGAATATCTTATGTTAGTGTGGTGAAGGACTTTATTGGAATACGTAGCTTCTCCTTCACAGTAAACACCAGAATATAAAGCACATGGAATTTGTACAGATGCTCTGTCACACATTCTAGTTTGTGAATCTTACACCAGGACAGTGCAGATGATTGACAAGGATGGTCAGTTCCTGACAGAACAAGAAGGAGTGGAATATCTGTTCAGGATGAGCTACGATTATAAAT
>NW_026926638.1:5000-27825 GCF_032062105.1 Saccostrea cuccullata | reverse complement strand
CTTAATGGATAAAACTGGAAGTTTGTTATAAGTGAATTTTGTCTTTTTAATAAACCATGATAATTATTCTTGTGTGAATCAAATCATTATCACAGGCGCTTGACGTTTTTAACCTTTCTATTTATAAATAAAAATTTTCCCTACTATAAATAACCAAGGTGGGACACGTGCCATTTTGGATTTTTTTCAGGTCAGCTACCTCACCTCAATATTTTTAGTCTACAATATGTTTAAAATAAACAGATACAACCTTTTCCTTAGAGTACTTACCTTAACTATGCCTCCACTTGTGGGCAATCCACCTCAAACCACATTGGCCCAAACCCTCTCTCTAATCTCTAAAATATCGCTTCATACTCAGTCTACTGCTACCGACTCGGTAAAACTCTAAAAGGAGGTGGAAGTTGATGTTATTATGTAACTAAAATTTCCTCTGCTTAAATTTGATTGATTACTAAGGTATTTATATGATACATGTAACCAGCCTGTAACATCAGAACTAACAATCTGGTTCAGGTTCAATATTATTTTTATTTAATGTTGAAATAAGACGTCAAAAACCTGAAATATTACAATTACACACAACATATACGACACATAGACAGACATTTAGACAGAGAATTAAAACATAATAGACTTTACTTTAGAATAGATTCTTACCGGGACACACACAGGAATTACAAATATTACTATCTGTTATTGACTATAGAGTAGAGGACTCATCTAACCAATTCCCCGGCTAGGCTCAGAGTGCCCGATGTTAGTGCGTGAAAGCGGGAATTTGGTGAATAGGATAAAGTCATGTGACTGTCCGTCTAGTGTCTAAAAATAACAACAACCTCATTCACACAAAGTCTTTCACACCACATTCTCACATATACGCAGCGCAAGTATAGTAATTAAAGGCAGTAAATAATACATAACCCTGGTTACATACTCCCCCTCTTCGTTGAAATGGCTCCTGACATTTCCAAAGAAGTATGTACAATAATAGTAACCATGAAATATAAATAAAAACCAATTTACCTGATACAACTCACCACCATGAAATCAAGTAATTAAATTAAAACCTCATCAATGACCATCAAACTTCAAACATCAACAAGACACATAATATACAAATGTACCAATCAATGTAGGAATACCTGACCAATGAATTTCCTCCATACTCCGTATGACACACAAGTCATGAAACTATTTACACGTACCTCAATACACCTCATTAAAGTTTTACAACTTTTAAGAGCTAATCCCATAAACACTAGACACAAATTATTATATACAATGAGTTTAAGGATTAGGGGAATAATGAATATGGTCATTATTATAATATTTTTTTTTTTTAAATTTTTATTTTAATTTATTAAAATCCGGGTAAACTGCATCATAAAAACATTTCGGCATAAAAGCAGTTTTCAGCATAAAAATCGGTTCTAGGCATAAAGCAATATCATAAAAAACCGTTTACATTATCCATTCCCCATACCGATCTGGGAATTTTTTAATTCTGGTCAACCGTCGGCAAAATCGGTAAAGGCGACTGTGATTGGTCTGAAATAAACTGACTATGTGGACCGCTCACAGAAGCTCTGGTACTTGCTGCTGTCTGACTCACTGGTGTAACCTGACTGTCTGGGAGAACTACACTCTGAAAGGAAGGACTTGAATTCTGAAATGAAGAAATATTTTGATTAGTACCATCTGATACACTAGAAACTTTAGATCTTGATACACTGTGTTGATCTGATCATTCTTTGCTGAACTCATCTCTACTTCTGGGTATCCTTGATTTCACTTCAATTGTTACTTCATCATCCGAACTCTCAGAATCGGACTCTGGAAGTTCATCAGAATTCTTAGGCTTCTTGTTCCTCCTTGTCACAGGTGTCCTATAAACAACAGGTTCATCAATGTCACATGCTGGTATCTGGTTAAATGGTAGCAGCATATTTCTGTGCAGTGTCTTTGTGGCTCGTCCTGATGTACTCTTCACTCTGAAAACAGGGATATCGGGATTGGGAATTTCTGTGATAACATAAACTTCTGAATCCCATCTGTCTGCTAGTTTATTCTTTCCCTTTAATCCTACTTTCCGCACAAGGACTCTGTCTCCAATCTCCAGCTTACAGAACCTCACTCTCTGGTCATACTTATTCTTGTTCTTGTCAGATATTCTCCTAGCTTCTTGAGAGGCATGTCTATATGCTGACACCATCCTGTCCTTAAGTTTCTCAACATAACCATGGTGATCTCCTTTCTCGTGTTCCAAGTCCATACCAAAGAATACATCTATGGGAAGCTTAGGATGCCAACCGAACATCAGGTAGTGTGGAGTGTATCCCGTTGCATCATTTCTGGTCGCATTGTAGGCTTGAACAAGTGGAGCAACATGGGATTTCCAGTCTGACTTCTGCTTCTCGTTGAGTGTTGAGAGCATTTTGATGAGTGTTTGGTTGAATCGCTCAGCTGAGCCATTTCCCATCGGGTGGTACGGCGTAGTCCTTGTTTTCTTTATTCCTAGGAGTTTGCAGAGTTCTTGGATTACTTTTGACTCAAAGTTACGTCCTTGGTCACTGTGTAATTTCTCAGGAAAGCTGTAATGTAGAAAGAAGTTATCAAATAAAGCTTTAGCTGTAGTATGAGCAGTTTGATTTTTACATGGAATGGCTTGAGCGAATCTGGTAAAGTGATCCGTTATGACTAAAATACTCTCGAAGCCTCCTTTGGATTGTTCTAAACTCAGAAAATCTATGCAAACTAACGCCATGGGTCTGGTCGTCACAATCGGTATAAGTTCTGCTGCAGGTCTCACAGGGGTCTTACTACATATACATCTACTAAGGGTCTCTATCTTCCTAGTGATGTCGTTCTCCATGCCTGGCCAATAAAATCTCTGTCTGGCTAACCAAAGGGTCTTTTCTGTTCCTGGATGTCCGACATCACCATGTATTCCCTGTAATGCGACTGATCTAAAATACTCTGGGCCTACTAACTGATAAGATCCCTTACCATCCTGGAAAGCAGTTTTACAAAGAACTCCATCTACCACTCGCAGCTTCTTCAAGATTCTCATATATCTTTGAACATCTGGAGATTCTTTCCATATATCTTCCTCCCCTGGGTCGGAAATCGCTTTTCAGGATCTGTAGAACTCTGTTGATGGCTTGATCTCTGGATTGTTCTTCTATCCAGTCATGACTGCTGAGTGTGTCGCTGGGGAAAATCTCCTCATCCGCGGCTTGAGGGGCATCTTCCTCGGAAACACTCTGGCAACATGGTATCTGTACTGAAGCAGCATTACAAAGAGCCTTAACCGTGTCCTTAAAAACCACTGGTTTCCTGGATAGACCATCAGCATCTGCATTTAAGTTTCCACTTCTGTATGAAATCTGGAAGTTATAATTAGTAAGACTGGCTACCCATCTCTGGCTTGTTGCATCAAGCTTGGCCTTGGTGAATATGTAAGTTAGCGGATTGTTGTCCGTGATTACCTCAAACTGATTCCCGTACAGGTAGTCATGTAGCTTATCACATACCGCCCACTTAAGCGCCAAGAACTCGAGCTTGTGTGCAGCGTAGTTCTTCTCACTGGGTCTCAGTCCTCTGCTTGCGTACGCAATCACCCTCTTTTGACCTCCTTGCACTTGATACAGGATTGCTCCCAGGCCTTTGGAACTGGCATCCGTATGTAGTATAAAAGGCTTGTTGTATTCTGCATACCCTAAGACAGGTGGTGTTGTCAATTTTTCCTTGATGTCCCGGAAAGCCTTTTCCTCTGTTTCTGTCCAAATCCATGGTACTGGTTTCTTCTTGGAGTTTGATTTACTGAGTGCCTTCTACTTCTTACCAGTCTTGGTCTCATGGCCTTTCAATAAGTTGTTCAGTGGAGCAATGATACTGGCAAAGTTCTTCACAAATCGCCGGTAGTAGCCGATGAACCCTAAAAACTGTCTCAGCTCCTTAACATTGGTAGGTGTTGGCCATTCCGCAACAGCAGCAACTTTTTCTGGGTCTGTGGAAATTCCTGACTCTGAAATAATATGACCTAGATATGTAACAGACTGTTTGAAAAATTCACATTTTGAAGGTTTAAGTTTTAAGCCATGTTCTTCTAATCTCTGAAACACTTTTTCTAAACGTTTACAATGTTCCTCGAAAGTTTTGGAAAAAATCAAAATATCGTCAAGAAAAATCAAACACTCTTTGAGATGAATTTCACCCATGCATTTCTCCATAAGTCTTTGAAACGTTGCTGGAGCATTTGTCAAGCCAAAACACATTCTATTACATTCGTAAAATCCAAAGTTACCTACTGAGAAACCTGTTTTGTGTTTGTCCTGTTCCTCTATCTCCACCTGCCAGTATCCTGACCGCAAGTCTAATTTACTGAAGTACTTGGCACCACTCAGTGTATCAATGACATCGTCAAAGCGTGGTAGCATGTAACAATCTTTACGAGTCTTTGAATTCAAAACACGCATATCGATACAAAAGCGAAGAGAACCGTCTGTTTTTCTAACTAAGACAACATTAGAACTATAGTTACTGTGGGATTCTCTTATCACACCTGCCTCTAGCATTTCTTTGATATGCTGTCTCACTTCATCATACATACCAGGAGGTATTCTCCTGTAAGGTAACTTAAATGGAGTCTTATCTTCAAGTTTGATACTATGCTTGACCAAGTCTGTCTTCCCTAGATCCAATGGACCTCTGGAGAAAACATGACTATACCTTGTCAGTAATTGGTTCACAGTTTTAAACTGTGGTTCTGATAATGAAGTCCTATCTACTTTCACACCTAACTCTATAGGATTCACCTTATCTGACTGAGAGTTATTCCCCTTTAGGGTAGATACACTTTCAATAACTTTTGCTTCCTGTAGAGAACAAAGTATTGAATTGGGTCTCAGTGTAATAGGTTTAGCAGAAATATTGCACACCTTGACTTTGACTTTGGGTTTGACAATATTCTGTGACAAAGTGACAACTCTCGGACACACTGCATAACTGTCATTACTATGAGAATTCTCAGTCACTAAAGTAGAAATATTTCTGTCTACACCTCTTGCTATTCCATTGACAACAAGCGACTGATATGGTTCTATAGTTATGTTTTTCTTACTAGTTGTCTTGACACAATATGACTTGCACTGTGTACTGTCAATAGCCAATTGCCACGCATCAGGTAACTGACAGGACATATGCGAGTAATAATCTCTACAGATTCTCAAAATATTTGTTCCAACAATAACAGGACAGTGTCTGTTGAACTCTGTATCTGGTACTATCACGATTGGAACAAATAGTTTAATATCGAGTAACTTGATTGTACACTCAATGTAACCTTTGTACTGCAGAACTGAACCATCCGCTACAGATATTTGCAGTCCAAGGGTAGACAACTCTTTCAACTCTGGTTTGTCTATAAGATTGTTGTACTCTTTATCAGACAATGTTGTAATCATAGACCCACTGTCTAATAAAGCATTCATAGTCACACCCTGTAACACAATTTCTACTTCATTTGACTCACCAATCATGTCACATTTAATTTGTTGGCCATTACCTCTGAGTACACTGGTCTCTCCTCGGCCACTAGTAGAGACCACTAAAAGTTTGGGTCCTGCTTCTCTGCCCCTGAACTATGATACTGTCCCTTGGGCTTACCATATCCTCTATACTGACCTCTTTGCAGGTTTCCTCGACTTCCTCTGGAGGAGTCACTACTGTGAGAATTTCCCTTAAAATACTCACCTCTTCCTCGGTTAGTACTCTGTCTTCCTCTGAAGCTACCTCTCCCTCTACTATAATCTTGTCTAGAGTCAACTTTAGGTGCATCAAGTTTCATCAAAATCTGACTAAACTTATCCTCAATCTTACCCTCTAACTCTGTCTGTAAATTCTGAATTTTCTTGTTAATTCTTTCCTCAGCTTCACTTTCTACTGATATACCATGTTGATGTAACCTGGGATTTTTATCAACACCTTGACTCACCTTTTCTGAACTCTTTTTGTTGATCATAATTTCTTTCTCAACCCTTCTAATCTCAAGTAAAAGCTGATCATAGTTCTTAAGCGTATCGTACTTATGACGCGTTTGTGATTTTAACCGATCAGAACTCAACGAAGTCCAGAATTTATGACGGAGTAAATCATTCTTTGATGATTCATTCAAATAACCATTGTCAATTGCATTCTGTAACATGCTTTCTAATCTACACCCAAAAGATGTTGCACACTCACCCTGAAATTGATATGCATTAAAGAACTCTTGCATGATCATAGCATTATTTGACACTTCACCAAATAAAATATTTAGTTTGTCAAGTATTTCTTGTACACTAGCTTTTTCACCAAGAGGAATAAGCATGGTTTTAGCTGTACCCCTCAGAGATCTTCTGATACTCTGAATAATAACTGTCTCTTTTATTTCAGGATCATTCATAAGACACTGAACCTCATATCGCCACTCTCTATAAGTAACATCACCCTTTTGTGGGGGTTCATCACCAGAAAACTGGGGAATTCTAGGGATTTGAGAATGTGTTACCTCATAAAAATGGGATGTGTTCCCTTCTTGACTTAATTTAAAGGGATTGCTTTGAGGGGGTAAACCACTGAAACTCTTAAATTTAACCTCACCATAGGGGTCACCTTTACCAATGTCAGCTGGTACACTGGGAGGGGGTGGGAATTGATATGGTTCAGAAGTTTTAGCATTGGGGAACATTAATGGCTTTTGATCTTTACTTACAACAGGAGTACTTGTTTTTGGAACATCCGCCTCTGAAACACCTGCAAAGTCCAACTTACTTTCCTCATGCAATGAACCACCCTCTTCTTTAGCCTTATCAAGTAACTTCTTGAGTTTTTCAGACACCTTATCTGCCTTTTTAGACTCTTCAACCTTATCTGCCATTTTAGACTTTTCAACTTTCTACACAAGTCAAACAAACTTTCAATAACACTAAAGTTCAACTAATGGTCACTCAAATGTATCACTTACTAGTAATAAACTTGATAAAGTACAAGTAACCTGTAATCACCTGTTATATCAATTCATAAAAACGCAGCGCAGATATGCAATATGCAAATCTCATGAAAAATATCATTGGCAAGCACATACACACACTCAGACAAAGTAACACTCATGCACATCATCTGTCACTAAAGGTCAAAGTTGCCATGTCAGTGCAAAGGTTAGTAGCATGCAAGGGAAGTGCAAAGAAATGTTGACCTAATTTCTAATACAAGATTTTTTTAAACTAATTCCCGGTATAATCAATTTCCAAAAGTACACAAATAAATTTCAATTCCAAAACAGAAATGATAAACTTTACAATTTTTCAGAAAAAAAATCAAAACAAAATAAACAAATAACCTTACAAGTAAATAAATAGCAGGCCTGAATTTAAAAAAAATATTGCTTTTATAAACACCAAGAAAAAAAATAAAGTTCAAATGTTAAACAGAAATGAAAATAAAGAAATCGAAAAACAAAATTGATCGATCAGCTGTTTAAAGAATTTCCGGAAGCTTGTTCTGAATTTAGATCTAAAAATAAACTCGGGAATTCCCTATGCAAGAAGATGACAAAATGACAAAACAAATTCAATCTTTCACAGCACAAATACAGACACAAATACAACACAGGATAATCACATCATATAAGAACAGATAAGTAATCACTGAATTACACAGTACCTGAGGCCTCGTTGCTTAGTTCCGAGTTTCCTCGCGGATCAATGTGGTTCGTGCGGGTCACGTGGTTCGCCGCGCCTTTGGATCCGTGCGTATTCCCGCCATTCGTGAAACACTGAATTCGTCGTAAAGTTGACACACTTTTTCACTCTGTCGTTCCTTGGTAATAACGGAATATAAACGCACAGGCACAAACACACACAGAATCACCTCTTCATATGGGTTTCCATGGTATAGGTACTGGCGTGAAAATAGAAGTAACCGCTCCGGCTCGTCTCAGCCACGGTCCTCGTCTCAATAAGTCCGTCCCCCGGGGATTGAGATTCCAAGGAAATAAAGCTTTGGTGTGATGTCCCGGTTTATTAGAATTACGTGGGCGCCATTTGTAGCCAGTGGTAAAACATCAGAACTAACAATCTGGTTCAGGTTCAATATTATATTTATTAATGTTGAAATAAGACGTCAAAAACCTGAAATATTACAATTACACACAACATATAGACGACACATAGACAGACATTTAGACAGATAATTAAAACATAATAGACTTTACTTTAGAATAGATTCTTACCGGGACACACACAGGAATTACAAATATTACTATCTGTTATTGACTATAGAGTAGAGTACACATCTAACCAATTCAACGGCTAGGCTCAGAGTGCCCGATGTTAGTGCGTGAAAGCGGGAATTTGGTGAATAGGATAAAGTCATGTGACTGTCCGTCTAGTGTCTAAAAATAACAACAACCTCATTCACACAAAGTCTTTCACACCACATTCTCACATATACGCAGCGCAAGTATAGTAATTAAAGGCAGTAAATAATACATAACCCTGGTTACATACATACCAGTAAAACTGTTCAAGCTCCATTATTTTGTGTGTATTTTATTTTTCATGCTATAGATTTACATGATGCAAATAGTTTGTTTTCTATTTCAAATATTACCTAAAGTTTAATATTTATAACTCTTAAGATAACAACCAAACAGAAAAGGGCTTTCCCGGATTATGACGTTCTAACATAAACTTCCGGCCTCCCTTTTCCAAATTTTTACCGAGTCGGTAGCAGTAGACTGAGTATAAAGCGATATTTTAAAGATTAGAGAGGGTTTAATGTGGTTTGAGGTGGATTGCCCACAAGTGGAGGCATAGTTAAGGTAAGTACTCTAAGGAAAAGGTTGTATCTGTTTATTTTAAACATATTGTAGACTAAAAATCGAGGTGAGGTAGCTGACCTGAAAAAAATCCAAGATGGCTACGTGTCCGACCTTGGTTATTATTATAGTAGGGAAAATTTTTATTTATAAATAGAAAGGTTAAAAACGTCAAGCGCCGGTTATTATTATAGTAGGGAAAATTTTTATTTATAAATAGAAAGGTTAAAAACGTCAAGCGCCGGTTATTATTATAGTAGGGAAAATTTTTATTTATAAATAGAAAGGTTAAAAACGTCAAGCGCCTGTGATCATTATGTTAGCATGAACAAAAGTGAAAGCTTTTACATTATTAACAATCTATAAGGTACATGTATTTTGATTACTGGATTTCCTTTTGACAGGTCACTATGACAAGTGTATAGCTCAGCTGATATCTAAGACCAAGGACATGTCTGCAGTGGCTGGTAGCATCTTCTCTCATCTGGCCGTACAGAAGAAAAACATCCTCATCACCATGCTCATCGTAAGAATCGTCGACTTTAAGAAAAAAAATTGTAAAAAAAAAAAAAAAAAATTCTCAATACAGAATTCCTTCAGTTTAATAATAGTTTGGGTTTTTTTTAAAGTATAATTTTCTCAATGAAAAATTACAAAATAACTGCTGACTCAGTTCATAGTTCCAAATTAATTAGAATTTTTTTTTATTTAATCAAATGATGCTATAGTAATGAGAGAATAAGGGGATTTTAGAATTCCAGCAAAAAAAATCTGATAATTTTGATATATTTATTATAGGACCACTTGTGCAAGAAAGAAGCGGGTCTGACCGATGAGCTGGCCTCCATAGGGCATACTGACTGAGCTCACCACACTGAACAATGCAGAGAATGCTAAAGTAGCTCTCAGGGCTAGACAGGTATTACAATGCCTCTATAAACACTGTCATTATAATCATACAAAACCGTCATTTTTATATGCATATCAATCTCACTGCCTACTAGATCTCTGAAAAAACATAGGAGTGGATCAAGGTATTTTTAGGTGATGCAATTTTTATGCAATTTTTCCCCATTCACAAAAGTATGTTTTAAAGTGGATATTTTGTTTAATACCATGATAAATGTACAATGAACTGTAATATGTGTATATAGTAAAACTCAGTGATAACGAACTGGAACCTGTGAAATTACTTCGCTATATTCGTAATTCATTATATATGTGTAAGAAATTTGATTAGGTTAAACAGCTGGGTATTCTAGATAACTGTGCTATATTTACAAATTCGTAATATCTGTGTGCATACTAAATGAATTTTGCTGTATTGTGTATAATTTGATTTTATCATTTGTTTCAGGTGTTGATAGCAGCTCACACTCCCCCTTATGAACTCCGACATAACCAGATGGAATCCATCTTTCTGTCAGCCATTGACATGTACGGACCAGAATTCAATCCGGAAAATCTACAGGTCTGACAGATCTCTCCTATCTTTTCATCTTAACATTCAAAAATCTACAGGTCCGACAAATTTCTCTCACAACCTTTATATCTTAATTAACATATTTATGTTTTTGTCAGTCAACAGAAAAAAAAACAGCACTGGAAAGTAAAAATTAAGAATTAAACAAATTTAATCCCATGTCTTCTAGTTCAATGTTAAAACTTTTTTGTACATGTATTTAGAAGAGAAAGGCTTATTTGGATTTCTTGTATGACGTAAGCTTTCAAGGTTATAAAAAAAATTGTAGATTCTCTGGAATTCATTCTTTTGTTTTTTCCATACTTAGTGTTTTGCATGAAAATTTTTTGTGAACGTCTTGGTTTAGATTTGTTGTGTTTGTTACACAATTTTCAGTATTCTATATAACAGTTCATGAAAATTTGTAAAATAGTCTACAAATGGGCTTTAAGTTAGAGAATCAGTTATTTATAAAGTCTACTACAGACGCAGCAGTCAGAAAATGTTCTGTTTTAGAACTTTAAAGCCACTATTTAGTTACAATCACAATCAAGAATTCTATCCCATTCCAAGTATATACATAACCGATGATAACCGTATTTATTTCCATATGTAAAAAAAATAATGCACCATATAGAAGAGAGTTCAAGGGTTATTGGAAATAATTCAATAATTGACTATTAATTTGTGTCTTCAGAAAATCATCCATTCAGAGACTGCCATTTATGACATCCTACAGGAATTCTTCTGGCACACTAACAACCTGGTCAGATCTGCTGCCTTAGAGGTGAGAACAAGGCAGTGTCAAGAATTGATTTTCATTTTGACAGTTTCATGAACCCAGTCTCAAGTTTACACCAGGTTTCTGAGAAAGTCTTTTCTTCATTTCTTTATTTTAAGGTTCTTTATTCTTCTGGTCAATCACATGAAATTTTGCTTTAAAGATTATGACTTCTTAAAAGAAATTCAAATGATGTTTTACAATTTTGCTATAAAAAATCTGACAAATTTGACCCTTAAACTTGACAATTTTATATTAAATAGTAATTAATTATGTAGTTGAGAGTTATCTCTCTTAGCATGAGAGTCTGAGAACTTTCAAGAAAATCTTATTTCTTTAGAACTGTATTAATTTTTTTCCTTTTACTGGGTACATTCAAATGTCAACTTTTATAAGACCTTTTCTTAGACTTCCAAAAACCTTGAATCTTATGAAGATGAATAAAATGAAAATTATTGCATGAAAAAATTTCATTTTCAAGCTTCATTTTGATACATTTTAAATTAATATTAATTTATAGAGTTATCCTTCTTGGCTGAGGATCAGATATCCTTAAAGGATTTTTTCTTCTCACTGCACTTTGAATAAACAGATTTTGTAAATGCTTTAATATTCTATAGGTGTACATAAGGAGAGCCCACATTGCTTATGAGGTGAACTGTCTCCAGCACAGAGAACTGAACGGGGACATGTCAATGGTGGAATTCAGGTTCCTCCTCCCCAGGTCACACCCCAACAGGTAAAAGATAATGAAGACATGTAGACAAGTCAAAATGAATAATAAAAATATTTAGATAAAAATAAATTTTAAAAATAGTGAATGGGTATTCAGCATTAAATTTTTCTGTTTTCTGGTCATTTAAGCAAAAAGTATACTATTTCTTGCACAATGTACATTACTAAGAGCAAGGGGGTACTATAAACCAACTTTTATTCGCGTGCGAGAAATTTTCGCAAAGTTCCCAAAAGCTTCATTATCGCAAATATTTCTTGCTGCAAACTGGTTCTTAAAGTCTATGTGTCTATAAACAAGAGAGTCTAAATAAGCTTAATTGCATGAAAATTAATCGTCGCGAACTAGTTTATCCCGGAAAATTGCGAAATAAAGTTGTCGCGAATAAAAGTTGGTTTACAGTATCTATTTTATACTTGATTATAACTGTAAACCAATTAAAACCAGTGGATTGTTTTGTTAATTTTCAGGCTGATGGTGATGCGCTATGACAGCAGTGACAAGGTGTCCGGTCTGTCTGACCCTGAGGCCCACATCGATCAGCTAGAGGAACCCCTCACCTGTCAGAGAATGGGCATCATGGCCTCATTCAACTCCATGGCAGAATTCGAAATGTGATTAGTGTTTGACTAAATGCTGGAGACTGAAAAGAAAATCTCCTCTTGATATTATATATAAATCTGATAAGTCAGCACCGTTTCAAAATGTTTCATTTCATAAAAGATTATTTATTTTAAAAATGCTCTATTTCTAGCCACTTTGAGCAGGTGTTGGAGTGCTTTACGGTGGAGTCAGACAGCCCACCCAGCAGTCCCACTATACTGGCCAAGAGTCCAGCCGGCAATGAGGACTCCATCTCTCTACATGTCAGTGTACATTCCTGTACCTTTTGATAGAAAAAAAAATGAACAGAAAGGAAAAAGTTTTTTAAAAGTCTCCATCTCTCTACATGTCAGTGTAACTTATTGTACCTTCTGATATAAACAAAAAAAAAACAAGCAGAAATGAAAAAAAGTTTAAAAGGGCTTTTTAAAAATTTACTAGCTTGCCATCACCTGCTGCGTATGTATCAGTACAACATCTTACTCTATGAAACCCCTCATGGTGTGCCTAATAAATGATGTAAATTATCCATTAAAGGTGCCAGAGAACCAATGTTGATAATTTTCTTTACAGAGTTCCTCAGATCCAGATGAGCCAATTCATATCATCAACGTAGGAATTAAGTTCAGCAAAAAGGAGAAGTATGACGACAATGCCCTCGCTGTCAAGTTCCAGGAATTTTGTAAAGAGAGGGTATGGACTTAAATCACAAAAATTTTAAAGCTGCAATTTTCTGTTATACATCTATTTTGAGTTTAATTTAAGCTAATTGAATGTTGTGCTTTGTGATGTTTTAGGAGCAGTATTTGTGTGAGAAGGCCATCAGAAGAATCACCTTCCTAGTCTACTGTAGGGTAAGTCTCAAAATGATTGTTTTCACTGTGATTGAACTTAAAGTAATTTGTGTCAAAATTTCAGTACAGATTTTTTTTTGAAAGCACTGCAATATGTGTAGTATATACATAATATTAGTTTGTATTTCATTACTCTTACAGAGAAGTTCACCAAAATACTTCACATATCGTGCCAAGTTTGATGTAAGTATAGCACTACATGATAATAGAAAGAGTAATTTACTTAAAAAAGACAGTTGTAAATAGAAAATAGAAGCAAAGTTTTCATATGCTTGTATATCTCTATTTTTTATGAAAACTCTACAGAGAATTGTAAGAATTATTGTTAATTTTTAGTTTGGAGAGGACAGGATTTACCGACATTTAGAGCCCGCCCTGGCCTTCCAGCTGGAGATTAACAGACTGAGGAACTTTGACCTGGAAGCCATACAGACCAACAATTACAAGATGCATCTGTATCTGGGAAAAGCTAAGGTAGAATTTAATTCAGTTCTGATTAAAGGGAGAGAACTCTTACAGTTTCAAATATTCATATAAATGCCTACCTCATGTGTAAACAATTCAAATGTTTGAAAATTAGTTAATACAAAAAATGTAAATATGTCTTCTCTTATCGAAATCATATTATTTTAAGCTTGTTGCTTTACAGATTGAAATTTGTGGGAAAATAAAGTTAATTGAAAAATCGCATAATGTTGCAGACTTTGTACAATGTTGATTGTATCCAACAATCTTAAAAGGGACATAACTCTGTAAATTGCCTTCTAAATGTTCTTATTAATTGTCTGGACAATCAATATCTTGGTTACCTGCATTATAAACTTATTTGTTTATTGTCCAACAGGTGGCAGCAGGACAGGAAGTGACGGATTACAGATTCTTTGTGAGGGTCATCATCCGGCACTCTGACCTTGTCACCAAGGTAACGTTGCACACAATGAATAGGCACAGAAAAAGTTATTCTTTTCAAAGAGAAATATGAATTTGTTTTGATGCAAGAACAGTTACAAGATATTGTCTGATCTGTACCATCTTGTGTACATGCATCTTGCACTTCTTTATTTTCCTCCTCTATATTTAAAATTCTACAATAAGCAAAAAATCCAGTGAACTCAGGGTTTTTTGTCAAAGATGTATATCATTTATTTTTGTATGAGATCTCTGAACTGTTGTGTTTTGGTTTCCTACAAAAACATGCCTTAATTAAGAAGCACTGCACTGACAAAAATTTTATGTTTTTATTTTTATTTCATTAGGAGGCGTCTTTTGAGTACTTACAAAATGAAGCAGAGAGAACCCTCTTGGAGGCCTTGGATTCATTAGAAGTGGCATGCTCCCACCCACTGGTGAGTTAGAGCTGATAAACTCATGTAAATTCACTTATTTCCATTGATTTAAATTTTTTTGTTTTGAGAAAAAAGTATTGCGATTAAATAAACAAATATGGTACTGGAGTTTGAAAGTTCGAATTTTCTGGAGGACATGATTTTTAGGTCACCTGAGTAAACTCAGGTGACCTATTGCTATCTGTTTTCGTCCGTCGTCGTGCGTCGTGCGTCGTTCGTCGTGCGTTAACATTTGAACATTTTCAGCTTCTTCTCTGCAACCACTGAACCAATTTCAACCAAATTTGGCACAAAGCATCTATGGGTGAAGGGGAACAAAAATTGTGAATTTCATGATCCCTGCCCCCCTGGGGCCTGAGGGGTGGGGCCAAAACCACTAAAATTAATGCAATCTTTAAAAATCTTCTTCTTTACTCCTGGACATCAAGCAGTCAAACTGTTTGCATGATTGTAATCAGCAATGAGTCCTCTACCAAAATTGTGAAATTCATGGCCCTGGGGTCAGGGGTTCTAGTGCTAGGGTGGGGCTAAATAAGAAGTTATTGAAAATGCATTATTTCTTTGAAAATCTTCTTCTCTGCTCCTGGGTATTAAATAAACCAACTAAGTACATAGTTATGATGAGCAAGAGTGCCTCTACCAAAATTGTGAATTTTATGGCCCCAGGGTCAGGGGTTCTGGTGTTAGGGCGGGGCTCTATTGATTATATAGTGAAAATACATGAATTCTTTGAAAATCTTCTTCTCTGCTCCTGGGTATTAAATAAACTAATTAAGTACATAGTTATGATAAGCAAGAGTGCCTCTACCAAAATTGTGAATTTTATGGCCCCAGGGTCAGGGGTTCTTGTTTTAGGGTGGGGCTCTAATGATTATATAGTGAAATGCATGAATTCTTTGAACGTCTTATCCTTTGCTCCTGGTTAATATGCTAATGATCTAATTACATATTTAAGGCCAGGATTTATTTTATTTTCAGTTTTACAAACCCTCCGCTCAAGGTTTTGAATTTTCAGAAAAAAATAAAACAATTTTTTTCTTTCCGATGTCAAATTTGAGTCGGGATCGAGATTTCAAATTTACGAACTCGCACTTCCGGTTTTACGATGAAACGGTGGGTAAATATAGCTAGATCTGAGAAGATATCTTGGTTTAGTGTAAAATTCATCGATAAGAGTGCCATTCAAAACGTTTCACCCGTTCAAAGGACAAATAAAATGCTGACGACTTTGTTGCACAATGACATGCTGGTGAGATAATTATGTATTCGTTTCAAAAGTAGCTGTAAATTATTTTCCTCCCCAGGTTTTTAGATAGAATGTTCTATCTTTAAAATGATATTGTCCTACGGACCCCGGTTTAACGATAGAATTCGTTCCGTGTATTCGTAATGTAGCAAAAGAAACATGGGCGATAACTCGTACTCACTATAACTCAGTGCATTTACTAAGAACAATCTAGAGAGTTCCGAATGTAAACATGGAAGGTAAATTTGAAGCGAGAGAAAAACGTTGAGAAAATTAATTGGATTTTCGTCTTTAGATGGATTCTTTACTGGGATAAAAGGCATAAGCAATCTCAAAAAGGTTTGTTTTGATTAATTTGGTAGTTATTTCCAGTGCAAATCCTTTTATATTCTTCAAAATCGTTTCGGAGCGGATCAGCTCCGATTTGCTACATTGCAAGTATATGGGACATATTCTAACTGTGGTGAGGGCTTGTACCGAGACACAGTTAGATCATTCTAACTACCAGGTTTTAAACTGCCCATGGTAGCTATTGCATATTTTCAGGGACATTGTTTAGGTCTCTGTTATAGCTTACAGTCTAAGCACCATTCTTCAGAAAAGGGTTGCTTATGCATCAGATGTAATGAATAAAACTATGGGAGAAGTGAAGTCCATTTGAGGAAGAAATAAACAATAACCTGAAGAAATAAAAAAAAAAATTTCAACTATTAAAAGGCAAGAATATACAAATATATACAGGCATGTAGTATCATATGTATCAGCCAGAAAAATTATTTTACACTTAATTGAAAAAATGTTGACCCTACTCCCCAATACTCCCTGTCTGTTTTATGATAGGAATTATAATTTTAGGCATCAAGTAAATTTTAGAACAATGTCTACACATTCACCTAACACATATTAAAACCAGAAGTCTCTGTCGAGACTGAAGCTCTACTGGTTTGAACTTATAGCAAAGGAAGAGTAAAGTACTTAAGCAGCTGGGATTTGAAACTTTACAACAGCAATAAGTAGAATAATGATCATTGACAAAGTCTCTTTATGTTCTTAGTGTAGTCTACTTGTGTGCCAAGTTATATTGAAATCAGACCAAAACTGTAGAAGGAGTAGCATTTTGAAACAATTTTACAGAAATTTCTATTTTTAATAACCACGGCAACACCATTCATCAAAATTAAAATTCGATACACAGAATTATGTGCATCTTAGTGTATTCTACTTGTGTGCCAAGTTATATTGAAATCAGACCAAAACTGTAGGAGGAGTAGCATTTTGAAACAATTTTACAGATATTTCTATTTTTAGTAACCACGGCAACACCGTTCATCGAAATCAAAAACCAATAAATAGATTTATGTATCTTAGTGTAGTCTACTTGTGCGCCAAGTTATACTGAAATCAGACCAAAACTGTAGGAGGAGTAGCATTTTGAAAGAATTTCACAGAAATTTCTATTTTTAGTAACCACGGCAACACCGTTCATCGAAATCAAAAACCGATACACAGAATTATGTATCTTAGTGTATTCTACTTGTGTGCCAAGTTATATTGAAATAAGACCAAAACTATAGGAGGAGTAGCATTTTAAAAGAATTTCACAGAAATTTCTATTTTTAGTAACCATGGCAACACTGTTCATCGAAATCAAAAACCGATACACAGAATTATGTATCTGAGTGTATTCCACTTGTGTGTCAAGTTATATTGAAATCAGACCAAAACAGTAGGAAGAGTAGCATTTTAAAAGAATTTCACAGAAATTTCTATTTTTAGTAACCACGGCAACACCGTTCATCGAAATCAAAAACCGATACACAGAATTATGTATCTGAGTGTATTCCACTTGTGTGCCAAGTTATATTGAAATCAGACCAAAACTGTAGGAGGAGTAGCATTTTAAAAGAATTTTACAGAAATTTCTATTTTTAGTAACCACGGCAACACCGTTCATCGAAATCAAAAACCGATACACAGAATTATGTATCTTAGTGTATTCTACTTGTGTCAAGTTATATTGAAATCAGACCAAAACTGTAGCAGGAGTAGCATTTTGAAAGAATTTCACAGAATTTTCTATTTTTAGTAACCACGGCAACACTGTTCATCGGAATCAGAAACCGATACACAGAATTATGTATCTTTGTGCAGTGAACTTGTGTGCAAAGTTATATTGAAATCAGACCAAAACTGTAGGAGGAGTAGCATTTTAAAAGAATTTCACAGAAATTTCTATTTTTAGTAACCACGGCAACACCCTTCATTGAAATCAAAAACCGATACACAGAATTATGTATCTTAGTGTAGTCTACTTGTGTGTCAAGTTATATTGAAATCAGACCAAAACTGTAGGAGGAGTAGCATTTTAAAAGAATTTCACAGAAATTTCTATTTTTAGTAACCACGGCAACACTGTTCATCGAAATCAAAAACCGATACACAGAATTATGTATCTTAGTGTATTCTACTTGTGTCAAGTTATATTGAAATCAGACCAAAACTGTAGGAGGAGTAGCATTTTAAAAGAATTTCACAGAAATTTCTATTTTTAGTAACCACGGCAACACTGTTCATCGAAATCAAAAACCGATACACAGAATTATGTATCTTAGTGTAGTCTACTTGTGTGCCAAGTTATATTGAAATCAGACCAAAACTGTAGGAGGAGTAGCATTTTAAAAGAATTTCACAGAAATTTCTATTTTTAGTAACCACGGCAACACCCTTCATCGAAATCAAAAACCGATACACAGAATTATGTATCTAAGTGTATTCTACTTGTGTGTCAAGTTATATTGAAATCAGACCAAAACTGTAGGAGGAGTAGCATTTTAAAAGAATTTTACAGAAATTTCTATTTTTAGTAACCACGGCAACACCGTTCATCGAAATCAAAAACCGATACACAGAATTATGTATCTTAGTGTATTCTACTTGTGCCAAGTTATATTGAAATCAGACCAAAACTGTAGGAGGAGTAGCATTTTGAAAAATTGTTTACAGACAGACGGACAGACGGACAGACAGACAGACAGACGGACAGACGGACGGACGCCGGACGCATTACTATCGCATAAGCTCTTCTGGTCTCTGACCAGTAGAGCTAAAAATGAAGATATATTGAAAGACTTTTAAAGAATTGATTTTTTAAAATATATTTTGATCAACATCACAAAATTTACATAACTGGCCCAAACTGACAGATGATGAAATAAGCAATTAAATGTTCTACTTTCCTATTTGTAAGCATTATGTTTCCAGTGGTAAGGAGCCTATTAGGATAGGGTGCTAGTCACTGCGCCCCAAAACCTGAACGCCCCATGCATGAACCCCCCAAAATTTTTTACCTTCGCCCAAGTACAAATATGAGCGCCCAAAATCTTAATCACGAGCGCCCCAAACGTATTTCACCAGCGCCCCAAATTAGCATTTCGGGTGCCCCAAGGCTTAAATTAACTAGTAAAGAACCAATCTGTTGTCTTTGATGCATGTTTTATTACAATTTATTAGATTTAAAAAATATATTATTATTCACGAGCGTCCCGAATGATATTTATCAGTTGTTTATCACGAGTGCTTCAAGTTTTGCGATAAAAACGCCCCAAGAATTGTAAACTAGCTTATATGAAGATAAATGTAAACGTACTAAACAAATGGAATTCATATTTATACGTGCATTCACGAACCGTAATTTATTTTGATTTTTTAATTTTTTTGATTTATTCAGTGCTAATAAGGATCTTACAAAGAGGAAATACACTGTACGAATAGAATAAACTTAAACACCGATGTGTATTTCTGCAGTAACTATGTAATAATAACCAGAAAAGTTTTTAGACTAGCTGTCATATTCATTGTAGAAACATGTGGTCTTATACCTTATATCTCCTGTAAATCGGTAAATTAAACTATTCAAGATACCAAGTACCTACTTTTTTTTAAATCGTCTACGTAGGTTGCAATTTTTTTTTATAAGAGTTACGAAATTTATTTAGAATCTGTCAGTAATAAATATACAACAAAAATTATAAGAATACAAAAAATTATACATCATTTAACCTACCCAAAGTCATCTATCTATTAATTTTTTTTTTTTTTTTTACTAATTTTAATGATGTAGATTAGGTTCAAAATCGCATTTTATCCTTAGTATAGTGCATGTGCCGTGCGCTTTCGTTGCTTCTTGTGTACCTGATTATGTAATGCTACATAATATTACACACCTGTCACTAGATCATTGGGATTTGTAGTCTGTGTATACACAGTAATCATAATTTCAGATTCCCAGTTCAACAAACATACACTGTAATTCTGGTCCTTCGACGACTTATGCCACCTTTCCATGTGAATTATATAACAAACATGCACAGACGGATCATGCGTGTAAATTAAAATGAATTCATCTAGAAATTAATTACAAAAATAAATTATACATAAACGCATTTTAGGCACTTATCTGCATTTCCACAAAGGAAAAAAATACTGTATTTCAAAGACTTCATGACGCAGATTTGGTCAAGCAACTATCACAATTTGTAAGACTTTATTTAAAATGTTTTATTTCCCCCCAATATTATCATGCTTTATCGCCAAATTAATTCAAATCACTTCATATAGCCGGTATTTGATAAAATATGGGGGGGGGTTCTCCTTTTATTTGGGATTACGGTCGTGCTCTGATTGTAATACAAATGACTGTACTATTACCTTTAATTACACGAATAAAACTTGATAATTTAAAAGAATATTTCACCAGATTTCAACAGAATATTTCACTGCATGTGTATCTGTGACCAAATTATTTGGGGCGCTCGAAATGCTAATTTGGGGCGTTCGTGAAATACGTTTGGGGCGCTCGTTATTAATATTTGGGGCGCTCATATTTGTACTTGGGCGCTGGTAAAAATTTTTGGGGCGCTCATGCATGGGGCGTTCAGGTTTTGGGGCGATACGACAGTAACCCATTAGGATAGCATAAAAAAAGAATGTACAAATGTTAATAATTGATTTATCAAAAAAAAATTTTTATTTCCTTCTCCTTCGGGACTTTTTTATTCTCATGTTCATAACTAAACCTAAACATAAAAAAAATGCTGGCCTTATAATGAAGAAAGGGGCCTCTTTCAAAATAGATAATTTCAGGGCTGCTGGGTCAGGGGTACCAGGGGGGTACTTTGACTAATAAAATAAATTAATGCTTTGAAATCTGCCCTTTGATAAGCAATGGTGCCTCTTTCAAAATTTGTGAATTTCATGGCTTTTGGCTTAAAACACAACCAAGTACAATCGCTGGAAAGTTGTTACATGATACTCAGGTGACCTATAAGGCCCGTGGGCCTCTTGTTTTTATCTCATCATACCTTAAAAAGAGAAAATTATCCTCCACCTTTTTTTCCAACTCAAATTAGCAATTTCACAGTATTTCAGAATTGACCATAATGATGTTTTCAGTTTGTATCGGAATCAACATTCATGATACTAAATAGATCTTGTTTTATAATTCCAGTCCAAGAAGACTGACTGTAATCACATATTCCTGAACTTTGCACCAACTCTGACCATTCCAGAGCCAGGCAAGGTGAAAACAACATTTCTATATACATATACTCATGTTTTAATAATAGAAATCATTCATTTTCTTACTATTCCTGGTTATTACCATTGTGAATTCACCATGTGTTGTTATATCTCGACAGCTGGAGGAGACGGTCCGAGCTATGGTGATGAGATACGGCAGTCGACTCATGAAGATGCGAGTTCTCAACGCCGAGCTCAAATTCACAATCAAGTAAGACTACTTCATGATGCTCAAACTTTCTAAGAGTTGAATATTTTTGGTTGTACATACATGTACAGTGGATTAATTAGCTCTAATTATAAGGATGAAAATCCTGGAAAAGCTTTTAACATACAACAAATATTTGGGTATGTTTTTAGGTTTGCATCCAGTGATACAAGCATTCCTATTCGTCTGTACCTGACCAATGAGAGTGGGTATTACTTGGACATGAGCATGTATAGGGAGGTCACAGATCCTAACATGGGACAAGTAGGTGTCATTTCAGATTGCACTGCATTACCCCTTATAACCCTATAGTAAATGTACCTGTATTTTGAGATGGTCCCTTAAAATTCCTAGACAGATTTTGCCTAAACTTGGCAAGTATACTGAAGTCAATGTAAGTTACATATGGTATAAACTTAAAGAGTTTTCTACTGTACACCCCTACTAATGTGTTCGGAACCTTTTATTTTTCGGTATTCTGCAAATTATAAAACCCGATGAGTTCAGAGTAGCTCTGGCAGTGGCTCTGGCGAGAGTTAGCGAGACTTCAGAGAGAAAGGGTAAATTATTCACGGAAATGTGGCTAGGAAGTGACTAGCACGTGGAGGCATGGTAAACAGAAAAGTTATGTTGCGTTTCAGTTTTCACCACCCTAGAATCAGCTGATAATGTCTGTTGAAATGTACTTCAGTCAATCGATCTCTTTTACATTCATTCAAACTTAAATAAGTATTCTCTAAAATACAATTTTCTGCAGTCATGAATTCAAATTTCTTTTTGGACAAATATTTTTTCATGGGAACCCGGACTATATTTTTTGGCGTCAGATTAGCAAATGAGGCACCAGCATGATTTTAACTGACCAATCAGCTGAATGAGTATTGCATTATGGGTTACTACGAATACTACAGGAATTTTACGCTTGAAAAAAATGGAAAATCTTATGGTAAATGAAAAGCATTTTTAAAAGTATTATTTTCATGTTTATAATAACAAACAATTCATTTGTTAAATAAACGGCGGAAGTCTAGGTTTCTGAAATCATACTGCAAAAGTAATTTGCGTCTGTATTAATTCCTTCGTTGTACTTTCGGTGAATACAATTGCCAGGTGAATTCCCTGGCCGAACACGTGATCACGAACGTAAACAAA